>NC_084585.2:3086611-3246611 GCF_033978685.3 Nerophis lumbriciformis | reverse complement strand
TGATTTTATTAGCCTTCTTATGATTTTATGTATCTGTAGAGCACTTTTAATTGTCTTGCATCCAAACTGTGCTCTGCAAGTAAACTAGCCTTGCCTTGCAATCTCTGGCCATGCGATAACCAATATTTTATACCCAGTGTTGGCCATCTTATCTTCAAAAAGTAATTGGTTACAGTTGCAAATTACTCCTGACACAATGTAATTGAGTTAGTGACTCACTTATTTCATTGTAAGAGTATTTAGTTACTCAGCAAAGTAACTGTGATGGTATCTTTCATTTCGTTATTTTATGCGCTATTATGTTCGATAACATCTTTAACGGCAAATATGTGAACTTTTTTAAATAAATAAAGACACTGACATGTATCTGAATGTCATAGATTGCCGTGTGCCATATGATATGCATAGAAATACACCTGTATAAGAAATACATATTCCATAGCAACATTAAATAGTCAAAGTCCAAAACCCAATACGGCACCAAAAATGTAAAATTAGGTAAAAAGACACTAAGTAACCTTTAACTAGTGCATTTTTCTCTAACGTCAGACCTATCTCTAATCTTCCATACATTTCCAAAATATTAGAGAAGGTTGTCTACAGTCAGTTGTTGCCCTTCTTAGAGGATAATGCTATCACTGAGCTGTTCCAGTCCGGTTTTAAAGCCCTCCACAGCACAGAGTCAGCGCTTCTAAAAGTTTTTAACGATATCCTCCTGTCAACTGATTCTGGTAAATATGTTGTCCTGGTGCTTTTAGATCTGTCTGCTGCGTTCCACACCACCTTAATCACTCGTCTTGAGAACTGTGTGGGCATTAAGGGCGCCGCCCTCAACTGGTTCCGGTCGTACCTAACCGACAGGAGTTTTTGTGTAAAAGTAGACAGTTTTATGTCGTCCACAGCTCCTTTACCACATGGTGTCCCCCAGGGCTCAATCCTTGCCCCAATTTTATTTGCGCTTTACCTTCTCCCCCTTGGTTCTATTTTTAGGAAGTACAGTATTGCATTTCATTTTTACGCCGATGATTGCCAGATTTATTTTCCCATGGCACAAAATAACACGGTTCAACGTCTTATTGACTGCCTGCACGACATCAAAGTCTGGCTTTCAGCTAACTTCCTGAGCCTAAATGAAGATAAAACAGAAGTTATGCTGTTCGGTCCAAGTCGCTCTCCCTCCCCCAACGTTGACCTCGGCACTCTGACCCCGTATCTCAGCGACTCTGTCACAAACCTGGGGGTAAAGTTTGACTCAGATTTTAAATTCGAAAAACAAATCAGCAGCGTCGTTCAAAAAAGCTTTTATCAATTACGCCAAATAGTGAAAGTGAAACCGCTTCTATCAAGACATGATCTTGAGAAATTAATCCACGCCTTTATCTCGACTCGTCTTGATTATTGTAATGCCCTGTATGTAGGCATTAGCCAGGCCTCCCTCGCCCGTCTGCAGCTTGTGCAGAACTCTGCTGCTCGTCTGCTAACACAGACCCGCAGACGTGAGCACATCACCCCTATTTTAGCGTCCCTTCACTGGCTCCCTGTGCGTTACCGAATACATTTTAAACTCCTTTTATTTGTTTTTAAATGTCTAAACAACCTCGCGCCAACCTATCTCTCCGACCTCCTTCAGCCTTACTGCCCCACCCGATCCTTAAGATCAGCCGATCAGCTGCTGTTGACGGTCCCTGACACAAGGCTGAAGCTTAGAGGTGACAGAGCTTTCGCCGTTGCTGCTCCCAAGCTCTGGAACGACCTACCTCTGAGTGTTAGACAAGCCTCCTCTCTTCCTGTTTTTAAATCTCTCTTAAAAACATACTTTTATTCCATGGCTTTTAACACTGAGTGATATCCATCCTGCAATGGCGCCCCATAATACACCTGCTGTGAACCTGTTTTTATGTTTTTATTTATTCTATTTTAATTATTTATTTTTTATCGTGTTCTGTTTGTGTTGTGTTGTGTTTGCTCGGTACTCGTTTTATCTTTTAACCTGTTCATTGTACAGCACTTTGGCTACCCCTGTGGTACAGTTTAAATGTGCTTTATAAATAAAGTTGATTTGATTTGTTTTGATAAATATTCCATAGCAACATTAAATAGTCAAAGTCCAAAACCGAATACGGCACCAAAAATGTAAAATTAGGTAAAAAGACACTAAGTAACATTTAACTAGTGCATTTTTCTGCACCTGCAAACCAACATACAGCCTGGAAGAGCTTTAGATACAACTGTTACCAAATTTTGCGCAAAAAAATGACATGCATTCAAGTAAAACTTTAAAACATTCCGTCATGACATTCTGACAAGCTAATTAAGCTAATTTTAATACAGCAAGCTCATAATCAAAACAAAACTAAATACGTTTTACTTACTTGAATCTGGTGAATCCAGTCCAATGAAACCAAGCATTGTTGTTCAAAGGAACATATGAAAGGTTGTGTGAGTTCATGGCCATAAGGCGGGACTTTTAAAGAAATGTATCATCACATAGCATTGTGAGACTGAACAATAGGACCCAATGACTATGTAAATGTGGTAAAAAATAATAATATATTTTCTTTTATGACTAAAGGTAACATTGTAATTTTACAACGACGAGTGTTACAGGGTTAACTGCCTCTAATTTAATTTTTTTCCAGTGACTTCTCCCACGTTTTGTACAATGTACCGCAACTTTGCAAGTTCAAATAAATGTTAAAATGTTAAAAAGCCAGAGGGCATGTGTCCAGTTTATGTTTATTATAATAAACAATCAAACTGAGCATTTATTCTTTGCCTATCTGTTTGGAGGAAAGTTAAGTTGTATATTAAGTTGAGATATAAATACATATACATGTCGTGTAGCTTGTAGTGCAGCTCGGTGATAGCTTCTCCTGTAGCTTTGCTACATTTAATCGAGAATAACTAATTGCTTATCTTACTAAATGTTTCAACTAGCTTGCCCATCACTGAATACGTATTACTGTTCATCGCTATGTTATTGCAAATACTTTGAAAATGTCTTACTATATCGTATTTTTCGGACTATAAGGCACTATTAAAATCCTTTCATTTTCTCAAAAATCGACAATGCGCCTAATAACCCGGTGCGCCTACTGAACGGCATAATTCTGGTTGTGCCTACTGACCTCGAAGCAATTTTATTTGGTACATGGTGTAATGATAAGTGTGACCAGTAGATGGCAGTCATACATAAGAGATATGTGTAGACGGCAACATGATGGCAGTAAACAACACCAAAACTTTAAATGTTCCATTGAGAATACAGAACAATACACACGGCACTCAAAATTCTGTCAAAATATTTTTAGTACGACTTCGGATTTTCTGCGCATTAAACATACGAAGGATCTGCATAAGTCCTGAAAATGTGTGCGCGTCCGCAATTGTAGTCTGTGGCTTAAGCTTCTTATTTTTCTCTACCTTCTTACGTGGCATTCATCTTCCGTTGTTGCCATTTCTAATATAAAGTAGCATAAAGTTCTTACTTTTATCCGTCAGTAAACTCGCCATGAAAGCACTAAAACATACCGGTGTAGTGAGTTTACATTGTTCACCCAAGGAACTTAAGTTATTAGAGAGTTCCGGTCGGACGGTTTTTCACGGGACACATTTCCGGCGTTGTTGTCGCGCTAGTGAGCCACGGATGAGTAGCTTACGATCACTGATTATCTCTTACTGTTCATTTGTACTTTGTTTGCGAAGTTATTGCAAATGCTTTGAAAATGTCTTACTATACTTACTGCCACTTATTTTTGAGCAAATCAGTGACCTCCAGTTAATTAAACGTTTAAAAATGTTCCCGGGTTCCATTCTGACAACAAAATTGCATTTATGTCCAAATATCGGGGTCTTTTCCGAAACCAATTTTAATTATGCAATCAAGTAGTAACCTGTGATTTGAGACCGTGATTAATCTGATTTTTTGTTTTTAAAGTACCACTTGACACCCCGTGTACGTTTACGAGATTGAACAAGTTGAGAGAATGTATGATTCAAAGTGTGTTTTTACCTGGATGTATTAAGGTGTATGTGTTGGCAGCTTTGTCATGCGGTGGCCCAGGGGCTTGCTCCAGCCAGGTGGAATGAGAACAAACAAGCTGTCAAATGTAATCTCATCTCGCAGACTGTGGACATAAGAATGCAGCAGCATATCTGTCCATCAGCCCCCACAAGATCCATTGTCTTAGCCCATGCAGAGCCACAAACAACACATCCAGACAGAAATATTGGCTCTGATTCAGGCTGCGGTTGTTTTATTGACTGAACTGGCCAAATAGACAGAAAGATCTACACTTCAGTACTCAAACACACTCCGAGATAAAAGAACCGAAGCAGGTAAATCAACTCGGATTAGGAATACATCAAAAGAAAGACCTGCCGATGTCTCTGTGTTTCTTAAACCCAGCATAAGCCTGAGTTTACTAAGCTCTTCACGATAAACATCTTGAATGGTCTTCCCTTGACTCATTTGAATAATTGTCCTTTCTGTTCATTATTCTACTCGCTCAAATATTTTTAGGTTTCTTTCAAGCGGGCCAACATATGAAAGAGAACATCAGAGAAAATGAAATCAAGTGGAATTAAAGCTGCAAGCAGCATTGGTCGGGCCCGCATATTTGGCAGGTGCTAGTCCTAAGTGTCCCAATACTTTTGTTCAGTTTTCGTCATAAGTGTCCCAATACTTTTGTCTACTTTTAGTCCGAATTCTCCCAATACTTTTGTTTAGTGTACCTACCTTGTCTGCATTGTGTGGGCACGTTGGTGCTTCCTGCTTTTAAGCAGCCTTCTTGAAAAAACAGCAGCATCAGCGCAGCGGCTCTTTGAAGGGTCATAAAATCAAAACCGGAGCCGGTATTCAAACTCTTTGGATAATTTTTAATCAAAAGGGTTCAATCTCTCTCCTGTGTTAGTTTGAAGCCGAAACAACAAACACGCTAAGAGGAGATAATGTTTGAAGAAAGGTGACCGTTTTTTACAAAAATGTTGTGTTGAAGGGGGAATAGCAAGCTTTTTGTAGATTTTTGCTGGGGGTTGTCAATTTATGAAATGTAGGTCTAAGTGAGACCTACATAAAGGTTTTTGTTTCATGTCTCTCCGACCTTCCCAGTGGGAGTTACAGGCAGTTTTGTCTTTTTTTTTTTCCGAGGAGCAGTTTTTTTTGCATTTTATTAAAAAATTGCAGTAGAGCGCAATTTTGAGATTTGGGGTTATTTTTTTTTTTAGATCGTAATGTTTGCCAGTCCTGATGTGTGCGTTCAGTTTGGTGAGTTTTGAAGCATGTTAAAGGGGGTCAAAATACAGCTCAAAGAGGCAAAAGTTACTGTTTTTAGTACTTTTTTGTCTTGAAGGGGGAATTGCCAACTTTCTGTTGATTTTTGCCCGAGAATATACTTTTATGAAATCTAGGTCTAAGTCACACCTACATAAATATTTTTGTTTCATGTCTCTCCGACCTTCCTAGTGGGAGTTACAGGCAGTCTAGTTGTTTTTTTCGTAGAGGGCGCTAGAGCGCAATTTTGAGTTTTGAGGTTTGGTTTTTTGATAAAAAGTTTTGCCGTATATTACTGATGTGTGTGTAAAATTTGGTGAGTTTAGAAGTATGTTAAGGGGGTCAAATTACAGCGCAAAGTTGCGGAAGAATAATAATAAATAAAACCTTAGAAAAACAATAGGTCCTTTTGTCCCATTGCATAAGGACTCCCGAAGCCATGCGGGCCCTAATAAATAGGCTTCTCAGATACATCCAACAGGGAACGTCCCACCCTCGTAACCTGTTTACCTGCAAAAAAAAAAACACTTTCTAGTTTTAATCCTCTCCTTTTGAATCTTTTTTGGAGATAAGTATCACTATTCCGTCTTGCATCGGTCCAATTGCAGGTTATTGAATATCCCAGCAGAGGGAAAAAACTAATTACGATATGTGTCTGGCTAAGAGAGTTATCTAGCAGATAGCCTGCAGTGCAGCCATGTTTTTAGCCCTTTTTGTTTTTTTGTTGCGCAAACTAATTACTTTCTCATTTTTGATGAGGATTTGCTCAGCTGCTCCCCAAACAAGTAATGACCTTTCATCGAAATGTGGACACCAGTAGATGTGAAGCGTTTGATTAGGCCCCTTTTAAATGGAGCCCGAGCCGGTTGAGACGCTCGGTTCTGACGCCCCGGATTACAAATCTGGTTCGCCTTTGCTGGAAGTGGAGTGCTCTTTCAAATTAGTTTTGATATGAATTTAAGAAAGAAAAATGCTTAAACAATACGGCATACATTTGTCACAGCCTTTCTGCAAACTACAGTGTTGTTGTTTTTGGAAACAATATTGTAACAATATTCATCAAGTCTCTGTTTAAAAAACTATTAAGTGTTTATGCCCGTTATTACGTCAGGTTTATAGTCCTTAGTTTATAATTCGTTGCTCAGACTATTAAACATTGTTTAAAATACCTAGTCCGAAAATACTGTCAACAACTTTAATACCAACAGATTATTCATTGCATGTTTACTTAAATTAAACTAAAGTAATTAAATGGGTCACCTTGTACATGGGATTACAGACGGATTACTCCTCAGTATCCGTTATTAACATAATGCCATAGTAGTCCATGTCTTATAATGAATAACATTTCCATAACCCTAATTTATATATTTAAGTGTTACAAAGCCTTTTCTATTGATGCATCCACTGACAATTATCAAGGTACAACCACGAGAATGAATGCAGCTCCTTTAGCCGAGGTTTGACTAACGGTCGTGACTTTCTCTCCAGCATTCTGGAATAGACTTTCCCAGTGAGGCTCCTGTGAGTGCACCACACCATCCAGTTAAAAAAAGGGGCACCACAACCCCCGGTCTGCTAATCCAGAGGGTGCTTTTTCCGAATTTGTCCACCAAGACTCGCCCACAACTTTCAGAGGCTTAAGGAAATCAGGGCGAAACTCTTTGACAATCATGGTAACTTCAGCCCTGCGATTAGGTGGCGACTTGTACAGGGTTGCTTCAGCCCACCCTTCGAGAAGGACAAGCGGTAGATAATGGATGGATGAATGGTTCCTTTAGCCAGTGATTGACATGTCCACGTTTGTGTCCTCAGACTTCTTCCTCTACGGGAGGTGTGTCAGTGGAATTGACAAGTGCCTTGAAGAAATCCTTCCACCGCCCATTTGTATCTTCTACCGAGGTCAGCCGGCCTCCATCCTCACTGCTAACGGTATGAGCAGGGCACCGCTTTCAATTTTGGGGGTGTCGGACAGTGTTGCCTTGACCGTTGCCGAAGTCGCGGTGCTTGTTCTGCTTCAAGAGTCCCACAAAGCCATCTTTGCTCATTAAGAACCCTTCTTTAGTTTGACGGTCTCCCAAACCTTTGATGCCCACGATTAAATTCGGGGACTGTTTGCCATGATCCATTGTTCCGGGTCATGTCTTGTTTTGTGTTTTGGTTATTTTTCACAATTTAGTGTTCTGTTTTGATCTTCAGCGCTCCTTCCTGTTTACTTTTCTTGTTGCTTTGGACACTGAATGGACACACTTGTCTTATGTTTAAGATTAGAAGTTCCGCCTGTCTCCTTAGTGTATCACTCCCGTTTATACTCTTCGGTCACCCAACATTAGTCACTCGTGCATTGTTCACTTCACGCGACGGTTTACGTTTATTTCATTTGTTTTTTTAATGCTATGCTAAATCTCGCCTGACGCTCCACGCACGCATTCTGGCGGCACACTTTACTGTATTACAAGCATTCCCTTACCTAAACACTGCTTCCTGCCATCCTTCCGCATCTTGGAAAACACAACTCTCGCAAACATGCGACCAGAATGTGACATTGTCACCACAACAACCAACCACCTATGCATGTACAACAATTAAAACCTTTAGTATATCAGCGTGTGGAACTAAATTGTGAAATGGATTAAGTTAATAAATCAGTGTACTGATATAATTCTGTTTAAGAAACTGTTCAAATCATGGATGTTTTCAATCATCCAGATCATTGTAGTCTCAGGAGATTCAATTAATCACAACTGGACTGTTTGGTTTGTCATAGAAGACGTTTTGCCTCTCATCCAAGCAGGTTTCTTCAGTTCTTTATCAT
Organism: Nerophis lumbriciformis; assembly: GCF_033978685.3. Taxonomy (NCBI): domain Eukaryota; kingdom Metazoa; phylum Chordata; class Actinopteri; order Syngnathiformes; family Syngnathidae; genus Nerophis; species Nerophis lumbriciformis. The sequence goes on along the minus strand of NC_084585.2, from coordinate 3,238,524 downwards.
GAATTTAGATTGGTCAGATCTAGTCTTGGACTTAAATTGGTCCGATCTAGTCTTAGACTTAGATTGGTCAGACCTAGTCTTAGACTTAGATTGGTCACATCTAGTCTTAGACTTGAATTGGTCTGATCTAATCTAGGGGCTTGTGTCAAAAACCCAAATATTTATATAAGACCATGTTGTCTACATCTCAGGTTTAACCTGAGGTGGTTGCGGTAGTCTTCAACCTTCCGAGCCAACCCTTAAATGATAAATGGGTTATACTTGTAGAGCGCTTTTCTACCTTCAAGGTACTCAAAGCGCTTTGACAGTATTTCCACATTCACCCATTCACACAAACATTCACACACTGATGGCGGGAGCTGCCATGCAAGGTGCTAACCAGCACCCACCAGGAGCAAGGGTGAAGTGTCTTGCCCAAGGACACAACTGACTTGAAGGTGGGGATAGAACCCCAGTAACCAGCAACCCTCCGATTGCTGGCACAGCCACTCTACCAACTTCGCCACGCAAGTTTGCATCCTTCCGAGCCAACCCTTCATTTTCCCGCACCATTTTTAGGGTTTCCAACCCAAAATGTTTGGCAACATGTCTATGGATGTTCTTATTCATCCAGGTCATTCTCATCTCAGGGCATTCAATCGATTGCAACTAGACTGTTTGGCTTGTCTTAGAAGACATGTTGCCTCACATTCAATCAGGCTTCATCAGTTCATGCTCATAGACTTAGATTGGTCAGATCTAGTCTAGCGGCTTGTGCTAAAATCCCAAATATTTATATGAGACCATGTTGGTTTTAAACTTTGGAATGTTCTGCCCCCGTATGTCTACATCTCAGGTTAAACCTGAGGTGGTTGCGGTAGTCTGCATCCTTCCGAGCCAACCTTTCATTTTCCCCACACCATTTTTAGGGTATCCAACCCAAAATGTTTAGCAACATGTCTATGGATGTTATTATTCATCCAGGTCATTCTCATCTCAGGGCATTCAATCGATTGCAACTACTGTTTGGCTTGTCTTAGAAGACGTTTCGCCTCTCATCCAAGCAGAATCATGATCATGAACTTAGATTGGTCGGATCTAGTCTTAGACTTAGATTGGTTGGATCTAGTCTTAGACTTAAATTGATCAGATCTATAAAATGGATAGATGGATGGATAGTCTTAGACTTAGATCGGTCAGACCTAGTCTTAGACTTACCGTATTTTCCGTACCATAAGGCGCCCTGGGTTATAAGCCGCGCCTTCAATGAACGGCATATTTCAAAACTTTGTCCACCTATAAGCCGCCCCGTGTTGTAAGCCGCATCTAACTGCGCTAAAGGAATGTCAAAAAAACAGTCAGATAGGTCAGTCAAACTTTAATAATATATTAAAAACCAGCGTGATGTGGGCGCGCATGGAGTCGTATATCAACATGGACGGAGCTGCGTGAAAAAAGCCACCCGGCCTCTTCGCGTAAACTTACCTTAACCACTCGCTCATCTTTTCTCCATCCATCCATCCCTTCGAGTTAGCTTTTATGATGACGCCGGCTGGAAAGGTCTCTTTTGGCAAGGTCTTCCTTTTGAATATCACCATGGGTGGAAGTTTCTGGCCATTAGCATGGCAAGCTAGAACCACAGTGAAGGATGACTTCTCATTCCCTGTGGTGCGAATATTCACCGTACGTGCTCCCGTTGTATCCACAGTGCGGTTCACAGGAATATCAAAAGTCAGTGGAACCTCGTCCATGTTGATAATGTTCTCTGGCCGGATCTTTTTTTCAGCTATCTTGTTTTTACAATATGCACGGAAAGTAGCCAGCTTTTCTTGAAAGTCTTTAGGCAGTTGCTGTGAAATAGTAGTCCGTGTGCGGATGGAGAGATTGGGTCTTTTCATGAACCGGAAACCTGTCGCTTAGTAGGAGCCATTTTGTGGTCTTTACAGATGTAAACACACAAAGGAAATGAAACGTAATATCCGCGCTTTTTTCTTCTTCTACGCGGGCGGGTGGTTGCTTACAGTAGAAGAAGAAGCGCTTCCTGTTCTATGGGGGCGGGTGCTTACCTTGGCGGTTGCTTGCGTAGAAGAAGAAGCACTTCCTCTTCTACGGGGAAAAAAGATGGCGGCTGTTTACCGTAGTTGCGAGACCGAAACTTTATGAAAATGAATCTTAATATTAATCCATATATAAAGCGCACCGGGTTATAAGCCGCACTGCCAGCTTTTGAGTAAATTTGTGGTTTTTAGGTGCGGCTAATAGTGCGGAAAATACGGTAGATTGGTCACATCTTGTTTTAGACTTAAATTGGTCAGATCTAATCTAGTGGCTTGTGTCAAAAACCCAAATATTTATATGAGACTATGTTGTCTACATCTCAGGTTGAACCTGAGGTGGTTGCAGTAGTCTTCAACCTTCCAAGCAAACCCTTGATATTCCCGCACCATTTTTAGGGCATCCAACCCAAAATGTTTGGCAACATGTCTATGGATGTTCTTATTCATCCAGGTCATTCTCATCTCATTTAAACTATCATTTATCCATGTTCAACAAATTTCCAGGAATTTCAGGGGTTTTTTTTAACCCTGTTTTCCAACCTTTTTAGTTTGACTACTCCTTTTCCTTTTTTTCATCCCATCAGAATCAGAACCAGAATAGTTTGTATTGCCATTGTTTGAGAATGGGTTCAGAGACTAGGAATTTTTCTTGGTGAAATCAAGGTTCAAGGTTCAAGGTTCAAGGTTCAACTTTATTGTCCCCACGGGGAAATTTGTCTTGGGCACAGTGCATCATTGCTTTCTTAACATACCCAAAAACAACAGAACAAAAACACAAGCACAGACACAACCACAACCATACAACTAACATTTAAACATCAGAACATGGAGCTTGATAGACATAGGTGGCACTTTGATGTAGGCATAAAAGTTAAGATAAAGTACCAGTGTGCATTGCACTAGAGCTCATGGATAAAGTGCTGTGTGCTAAAGTGCTTAGTTCTAAAGTGCTATGTGCTAAAGTGCTATGTGCTAAAGTGCTATGTGCTAAAAAAGTGCTAACCTATGTATTAAAATTCTATTGCACATTGTTGGTCAGCTTAATGGAGGCTGGGACAAATGATAATTAAAGGCGGTTAGATTTGCATAGTGGGACCCGGAGTCTTCTCCCTGATGGCAGGGTTCCATATTCAGGAAAGAGTGGGTGTTGTGAGTTGGAAATAATTTTCTTAGCTTTTTTACTAACTGCCTGCTCATAGATGCTCTGTATAGGCTCATATTATTTCCTCCCTACGATTTTCATTGCCGTTTTATGCATGCCGGCCAGTTTGCTTTTTAGCTTAACGGTTAGGTTGCCAAACCATGAGGTGATCCCGTATCTAATGATGCTCTCTACAACGGCACGGTAGAAAATCATCATGATGTGGCTGCTTACGCCGTACAATCTTAATCTTCGCAAAAAATATAGCCTCTGTTGCAGTCTATTGCACAGTTTGTCAATATGTGTCTTCCAGCAGAGAAGATTATCAATATAAACCCCTAAATATTTATATGAGGATACCTGGGTGATTTCCTGATTTTTGATGACCAATCATGCAACATAAAACACATATTGAAACGACTGGGTCGCATAGTGATGCGGATGTGGTTCTCCCAAGGATGCAGACGGCTTCGGACACAGCTTGCAGGTAGGAAAATGATTTATTTTAAATATAAATCATATGGTGAATAACAAAAAGACATGCACGTAGCACAAAAGGCAAAACAAAAGGACTAGCGTGGGAGCTAGCAGGAAAAAATAGCATAGCATGAAATCTAAGTAGTTGTTATTAGTTGTATGGGAACAAACTGGGAAGCCAGACCGAGTGAGGCCAGAGCAAAGACTAAATAGCCCTCTGATTAGTGCCCGGGCAACAGGTGCGCGTCCCGAACACTAACCAGAGGCAGGTGCATGTAATCGGTTGACATGGCAACTGAAAACAAACAAAATCAAGGTGCTGAAAACACGTGACTAAAACATAAACAAACTATGATCCGGGCAGCGGATCGTAACACATATAACACAGAATCGGTAATAAAATGAGTTGTAACTGAGCTATCAGATCCCATTTCAACCGTTCCACTGTCAAAACATGTTTTTTTAGTCAGGACAAAAACCCAAGTGGGTTTAAGAAACTAGAACAATTCCCAGTTTTCCTGAAATTCCAGGAATTCCACAATATAATTTCTCAATTAAAAAGTGTTACTACTTCAACATTTCTTGCCCGATTCAAACAATTACAACACCAACCAATTCCGCTCATTCAGGACATTCATGCTCCTAATCATTTTTTTAAAAATCCCCAATTTCCCAAATTTCCGGGAAGTTCCCATTGCCAAGTTGCACATGTCCCACATGTTTCAACCTATTCAAACCATTCCAACATCACCACATTCCACTCATCCAACTAACACGTTCTCAAGTTCCAAACCAAATTCCGGTTTTCCTGGAAATTCCAACTCCTCAACATTCAAACCATTTCCAACACTCAAACTATTCTTCCATTCATACTACATTCTGTCAGCATTTCACTTCAAGTTCAGCATTGGAGCGTTCACACGCAATCCCTCAAGGAATCGCCTCATCTGGTTTGAGTGTGATGTGGAGAGGGACGGTAGCGAATGTTAGCTCGGCAAATTGTTTTTATTAGCAAACAACACAAAAGCCTAATATGTTACATACGAGTGTAGTTTACCGTATTTTCCGCACTATAAGGCGCACCTAAAAACCACAAATTTTCTCAAAAGCTGACAGTGCGCCTTATAACCCGGTGCGCTTTATATATGGATAAATATTAAGATTCATTTTCATAAAGTTTCGGTCTCGCAACTTCGGTAAACAGCCGCCATCTTTTTTCCCGGTAGAACAGGAAGCGCTTCTTCTTCTACGCAAGCAACCGCCAAGGTAAGCACCCGCCCCCATAGAACAGGAAGCGCTTCTTCTTCTACTGTAAGCAACCACCCGCCCGCGTAGAAGAAGAAAAAGCGCGCGGATGTTATCATTTCCTTTGTGTGTTTACATCTGTAAAGACCACAAAATGGCTCCTACAAAGCGACAGGGATCCGGTTAATGAAAAGATGCTATCTCTCCATCCGCACACGGATTACTATTTCACAGCAACTGATATTCCTGTGAACCGCACTGTGGATACAACGGGAGCACGTACGGTGAATATTCGCACCACAGGGAATGAGGTCATCCTTCACTGTGGTTCTAGCTTGCCATGCTAATGGCCAGAAACTTCCACCCATGGTGATATTCAAAAGGAAGACCTTGCCAAAAGAGACCTTTCCAGCTGGCGTCATCATAAAAGCTAACTCGAAGGGATGGATGAAGAAAAGATGAGCGAGTGGTTAAGGTAAGTTTAAGTTTACGCGAAGAGGCCGGGTGGCTTTTTTCACGCAGCTTCGTCCATGTTGATATACGACTCCATGCGCGCCCACATCACGCTGGTTTTAATATATTATTAAAGTTTGACTGACCTATTTGACTGTTTTTTTGACATTCCTTTAGCGCAGTTAGATGCGGCTTTCAACACGGGGCGGCTTATAGGTGGAAAAAGTTTTGAAATATGCCGTTCATTGAAGGCGCGGCTTATAACCCCAGGCGCCTTATGGTGCGGAAAATACAGTATATTATTATGTGCTAAAACCTTTAAGAGGAAGTGTGCTATAATGCTTGAAGACATTGGAAAGTGAGTGCCTTCCAGGCATCCGTACAAAGGTTGCGACCACCTCTTTAATTCATCTCTCGATTGTTGTACTCCCTTGACATTATTAGTTACACACTTCTGACAACGTATTGTATGTGTATAGATGTGAACGCCAGCTGATCACAGTTGTACTGCTTGGCTGTAGAACAAGGTCACAGCCCACAGACTGAGCCTCGGCTCCAACCTAAAGAACTCGGCTAGAAAGCAGCAGCAGAGCATATGAGATGCAATATGCAGTTTGATGCCAGAATTCAGAGAGCTGTGCCGCAGTGTAGAAGCCAGTACAAAAGGTTGGAGGTCAGGACTGCTTTCAACTGCAGACACAAACAATACAATAATGAACTATCTATGTGGTGGCAGAAAACCTTGTGTTTGTTTGTGCTTTAGGCAAGTGAGAGGCACATCTACTGGATAACTTATCTTCTGCACTGTGTTGCTGATCCATTAATGGCTGGCCTCACACTAACTCTCTGCGTAGAAGCAGCCGGTTGCAGCTTCTGTCACAGGTTCATCATTATCGGACAGCTTGACTCTGCAAGGAAACAAAGTAGCCCCCCACTGTTATTCATCAATCTACTTATTCCAGAGGAGGATATCCAACAGACTAATAACTAGGGCTGTGAATCTTTGGGGCGCCACACGATTCCATTGGAATCTTGGGGGTAACGATTCAATTCAGAATCGATTCTTGATTCAAAACAATTGTCGACTCAAGCTGTGAAGTGTAAATTAAATTTATATAGCGCTTTAAATTGTCAAACCCAATATCGAAGTTAGATTTTTAAAGCAGTGTGGGTGGCACTGGGAGCAAGGTGGGTAAAGTGTCTTGTCCAAGGACTCGGATGGCGGAAGCGAGGATAGAACCTGGAACCCTCAAGTTGCTGGCACGGCCGGTCTACCAACCGATGATTCTATGATTGACTACATTCCTCTATAAAATAGATGAATAGCTGTGATAAATTCCTATATTACTTAAGATAAACATCATCAACATTATGAACTGCATGAGTGGCTGCACAGGACAGATATTGTTTTAATTTAATCGATTGAGAATCGTTACAAATAAGAACTGCAAATCATCCATCCATCTTCTTCCGCTTATCCGAGGTCGGGTCGCGGGGGCAGCAGCCTAAGCAGGGAAGCCCGGACTTCCCTCTCCCCAGCCACTTCGTCCAGCTCTTCCTGTGGGACCCCGAGGCGTTCCCAGGCCAGCCGGGAGACATAGTCTTCCCAACGTGTCCTGGGTCTTCCCCGCGGCCGCCTACCGGTCGGACGTGCCCTGAACACCTCCCTAGGGAGGCGTTCGGGTTGCATCCTGACCAGATGCCCGAACCACCTCATCTGGCTCCTCTCCATGTGGAGGAGCAGCAGCTTTACTTTGAGCTCCTCCCGGATGGCAGAGCTTCTCACCCTATGTCTAAGGGAGAGCCCCGCCACCCGGCGGAGGAAACTCATTTGGGCCGCTTGTACCCGTGATCTTGTCCTTTCGGTCATAACCCAAAGCTCATGACCATAGGTGAGGATGGGAACGTAGATCGACCGGTAAATTGAGAGCTTTGCCTTCCGGCTCAGCTCCTTCTTCACCACAACGGATCGATACAGCGTCCGCATTACTGAAGACACCGCACCGATCCGCCTGTCGATCTCACGATCCACTCTTCCCTCACTCGTGAACAAGACTCCCAGGTACTTGAACTCCTCCACTTGGGGCAAGATCTCCTCCCCAACCCGGAGATGGCACTCCACCCTTTTCCGGACGAGAACCATGGACTCGGACTTGGAGGTGCTGATTCTCATCCCAGTCACTTCACACTCAGCTGCGAACCGATCCAGTGAGAGCTGAAGATCCTGGCCAGATGAAGCCATCAGGACCACATCATCTGCAAAAAGCAGAGACCTAATCCTGCAGCCACCAAACCAGATCCCCTCAACGCCTTGACTGCGCCTAGAAATTCTGTCCATAAAAGTTATATACAGAATGGGTGACAAAGGGCAGCCTTGGCGGGGTCCAACCCTCACTGGAAACGTGTCCGACTTACTACCGGCAATGCGGACCAAGCTCTGGCACTGATCATACAGGGAGCGGACTGCCACAATCAGACAGTCCGATACCCCATACTCTCTGAGCACTCCCCACAGGACTTCCCGAGGGACACGGTCGAATGCCTTCTCCAAGTCCACAAAGCACATGTAGACTGGTTGGGCAAACTCCCATGCACCCTCAAGGACCCTGCCGAGAGTATAGAGCTGGTCCACAGTTCCACGACCAGGACGAAAACCACACTGTTCTTCCTGAATCCGAGGTTCGACTATCCGGCGTAGCCTCTTCTCCAGTACACCTGAATAGACCTTACCGGGAAGGCTGAGGAGTGTGATCCCACGATAGTTAGAACACACCCTCCGGTTCCCCTTCTTAAAGAGAAGAACCACCACCCCGGTCTGCCAATCCAGTGGTACCGCCCCCGATGTCCACGCGATGCTGCAGAGTCTTGTCAACCAAGACAGCCCCACAGCATCCAAAGCCTTAAGGAACTCCGAATCAATCTAAAACAATGTTTTTTTGACGCCCCTACAAATAATTCACTACAAGAAAATTCAAAAACCTCTTCCTAATGGTGACACCAGTTTAATCAATGTACCGTATTTTCCGGACCATAGGGTGCACCGGATTATAAAGTGCACTGCCGATGAGAGGGTCTCTTCAGGTCTATATTCATACAAAAGGCGCACCAGATTATAAGGCGCATAAAAGTTGTCATATTATCATTTTTTTTCTTAATGTAAAAGACTTCCTTGTGGTCTACACAACATGTAATAAAATGTTGCATAGATTACGTTTTACGGATCATCTTCAAGTAGTTTTCTGACAGTCGCTTCAGGATGCGCCGTTTTGTGGGCCGTCTTATTTGCGTGCCTCCACTTGGACAGCGTCTTCTCCCCCGTCATCTTTGTTGTAGCGGTGTAGCGTGCAAGGACGGGGGTGGAAGAAGTGTCAAAAGATGGCGCTAACTGTTCTAATGACATTCACACTTTACTTCAATCAATAACGGAGCAGCATCTCCTCATCCGTGGCTCACTAGTGCAACAACAACGCCCGAAATGCGTCCCGTGAAACACCGTCCGACCGGAACTCTCTGATAACTAAAGTTCCTTGGGTGGATAATGTAAACTCACTACACCGGTATGTTTTAGTGCTTTCATGGTGAGTTTACTGACAGATATAAGTAAGAACTTTACACTACTTTATATTAGAAATGGCAACAGTGGAGGATGAATGTCACATAACAAGAAGATAGAGAAAAAGAAGAAGCTTATTGACTACGTTGTCGTCACAGACTACAAAGGTGGACTCACGCAAATTTTCAGGACTTATGCAGATCCCAAATACAAATCAGCAGGTACCAGAAGGTAGGAAATGGTGCTTTTGCATAATATGTCTTACCTTATACACACACCATAGTAATACTCCTATGTTGAAGCACAGTACAATCCATCAAGCGGTGTGGCTTCATAGCTTACCAAAGTCCTACTAAAACATTTGATAGATTTTTGAGTGCCGTGTTTAATGTTCTTTATTTTCAATTGAACATTTAAGGTTTTGGTGTTGTTTACTTGAGTCATATTGCAGTCTATACGTATCTCCTATAGCAGGGGTCGGCAAGCTTTACCAGTCAAAGAGCCATTTTGACCAGTTTCACAAATTATAGAAAACAATGGGAGCTGCAAATATTTTTTTAAATTTTAAATGCATATACATTTTTTTTTTTGCTTTGTGCTATGTATAAACCAGTGGTCTCAGACACGCTGCCCACACCTTTATATGAAATTGTTAAGCTGGTGCGGCAGGCGGGTTTTGAATGACTAGCACTTGCCAGCGTCATGCGTGCCGTGATGGTACAGCATATAGCGCCCATTTCTACCAGCGTGCCTGATCAGCCACCTACTCAGTGGCCTAGTGGTTAGAGTGTCCGCCCTGAGATCGGTAGGTTGTGAGTTCAAACCCCGGCCGAGTCATACCAAAGACTATAAAAATGGGACCCATTACCTCCCTGCTTGGCACTCAGCATCAAGGGTTGGAATTGGGGGTTAAATCACCAAAATGATTCCCGGGCGCGGCCACCGCTGCTGCCCACTGCTCCCCTCACCTCCCAGGGGGTGATCAAGGGTGATGGGTCAAATGCAGAGAATAATCTCGACCACACCTAGTGTGTGTGTGACAATCATTGGTACTTTAACTTTAACTTTAACTTTATGTTGTATGGGGCTTATGTTTGCTCACGTAGGTGACAGCAAGGCATACTTGCTCAACAACCACACAGGTTACACTGACGGTGGCGGTATAAAAAAAACTTTAACACTCTTACTAATAATGCGCCACACTGTGAACCCACACCAAACAAGAATGACAAACACATTTCGGGAGAACATCTGCACCGTAACACAACATAAACACAACAGGACAAATACCCAGAATCCCATGCAGCCCGAACTCTTCCGGGATACATTACACACCACTGCTACCAAACCCCGCCCACCTCAACCGACGCACAAGGGGGGGGTTGATGTGTGAGGGAGCAGGGTTGGGGTGGGGGCGGGGTTTGGTGGTAGCAGGGGTGTATAATGTAGCCCGGAAGAGTCAGGGCTGCATGGGATTCTGGGTGTTTGTTCTGTTGTGTTTATGTTGTGTTAAGGTGCAGATGTTCTCCCGAAATGTGTTTGTCATTCTTGTTTGGTTTTGGTTCAATGTGTGGCGCATTATTAGTAAGAGTGTTAAAGTTGTTTTATATGATCACCGTCAGTGTAACCTGTGTGGCCGTTGACCAAGTATGCCTTGCTGTCACGTACGTGTGCAAGCAGAAGGTGTATATTGTATAACAAGAGTTGGGCTGGCACGCTGTCAATACAGATTGTAGAGGGCGCCAAATGTTGTACCATCACGGCAAGCCATTATTATAGCTTTAAGGGTGAAAATCGGTGAATATTAATCCCGGGAGTTTTCTGCGAGAGGCACTGAAATCCGGAAGTCTCACGGGAAAATTGGGGGGTTCAGCAAGTGAGCTGCTGAGCCGCATCAGAGTGATCAAAGAGCCGCATGCGGCTCCGGAGCCGCGGGTTGCCGACCCCTGGCCTATACTTACTCAAATATTCACTTCACTCAATCAAATACACACTGATTTATAACCTTCACTTATATTGTGAGATTATTGTTATTTTGTATATTTTGGACTGTCCATGTCCATGACTTCCAAAGTTAGCAGAGGATCAAATAATTAATTACCCCACTATTTATGTACTTTAACTTTAAATGAAGGACCCAAAGCTGATGTATGTGCCAGTGGGGTTAACACTAAACATGATCATGCATCAGTGTGTAACCACAGAGTGAATAATAATGATCTCAGCGTAAAACCCTTTGGAATCAATCACATCCATAATGATGATGATGATTATGATGATCATCGAGGCATTTTAGTGAGTTGTTGCAGTCTCTCCCAGCATTCTCTGTACTTTGGAAACAATGTGGGATTTTGAGCCAACAGACTTGCAGTTCCAAGGATAATGTAATAACCTGATTTCTTTCAACAAACTGAAAATATGTTAATGTTTGAAAATAGGACAGACTTTCATTGTTATATATAGCAAATCACTATTTTTGTTGTAGATGTGCCTCCGGAGGCGGTAATTAGTACTCGTTTGGAGGACTGTTTCCCGTTGTGTGTTCGGGGCTTTAGTGACTATTTATGGCAGCAGAACAGTTTCAATAAGAAATTAAAGCTGCAAGCAGCATTGGTTGGGCCCGCGTATTTGGCAGGTGCTAGTCCTAAATGTCCCAATACTTTTGTCTACTTTTAGTCTGAAGTGTCCCAAGACTTTTGTCTAGTGTACCTACCTTGTCTGCATTGTGTGGGCACGTTGGTGCTTCCTGCTTTTAAGCAGCCATCTTAAAAAAAACAGCAGCGCAACAGCATCAGCGCAGCGGTTCTTTGAAGGCTCATAAAATCAAAACCGGAGCAGTTAGAAAAAAAGCGCTTCTGTCGTTGTAATCACAAGGGTTCAATCTCTCTCCTGTGTTAGTTTGAAGCCGAAACGACAAACGCGCTCAGAGGAGATAGTTTTTGAAGGAAGGTGACCGGTTTTTACAAAAAAATTGTTTTGAAGGGGGAATAGCAAACTTCCTGTTGATTTTTGCTGGGGGTTGTCAATCTAATCTAAGTGAGACCTACATAGAGGTTTTTGTTTCATGTCTCTCCGACTTTCCCAGTGGGAGTTACAGGCAGTTTTGTCATTTTTTTCTTCCGAGGAGCAGTTTTTTTTGCGTTTTATTAAAAAATTGCAGTAGAGCGCAATTTTTAGATTTGGGGTAAGGTTTTTTTTTTAGATCGCAATTTTAGCCAGTCCTGATGTGTGTGTTCAGTTTGGTGAGTTTTGAAGCATGTTAAGGGGGTCAAATTACAGCTCAAACAGGCAAAAGTGACTGTTTTTAGTACTTTTTTGTCTTGAAGGGGAAATTGCCAACTTCCTGTAGATTTTTGTCCGAGGAAATTAATTAAATAGGTCTAAGTGAGACCTACATAGAGGTTTTTGTTTCATGTCTCTATGACATTCCTACTGGGAGTTAGAGGCAGTTTTCTTCCTAGGAGGCGCTAGAGCGCAATTTTGATTTCTGAGGTTCGGTTTTTTTATTAAAATGCAATTTTTGGAAGTCCTGATGTGTGTGTTAAATTTGGTGAGTTTTGAAGTATGTTAAGGGGGTCAAATTACAGCGCAAATCTGCAAAGTGCGGAAGAATAATAATAAATAATTAAAGCTGCAAGCAGCGTTGTTCGGGCCCGCGTATTTGGCAGGTGCTAGTCCTAAGTGTCCCAATACTTTTGTCTACTTTTAGTCTGAAGTGTCCCAAGACTTTTGTCTAGTGTACCTACCTTGTCTGCATTGTGTGGGCACGTTGGTGCTTCCTGCTTTTAAGCAGCCATCTTAAAAAAAACAGCAGCGCAGCAGCATCAGCGCAGCGGTTCTTTGAAGGCTCATAAAATCAAAACCGGAGCAGTTGGAAAAAAAGCGCTTCTGTCGTTGTAATCACAAGGGTTCAATCTCTCTCCTGTGTTAGTTTGAAGCCGAAACGACAAACGCGCTCAGAGGAGATAGTTACCGGTTTTTACAAAACATTTGTTTTGAAGAGGGAATAGCAAACTTCCTGTTGATTTTTGCTGGGGGTTGTCAATCTATGAAACGTAGGACTAAGTGAGACCTACATAAAGGTTTTTGTTTCATGTCTCTCCGACTTTCCCAGTGGGAGTTACAGGCAGTTTTGTCATTTTTTTCTTCCGAGGAGCAGTTTTTTTTGCGTTTTATTAAAAAATTGCAGTAGAGCGCAATTTTTAGATTTGGGGTTAGGTTTTTTTTTTAGATCGCAATTTTAGCCAGTCCTGATGTGTGTGTTCAGTTTGGTGAGTTTTGAAGCATGTTAAGGGGGTCAAATTACAGCTCAAAGAGGCAAAAGTGACTGTTTTTAGTACTTTTTTGTCTTGAAGGGGGAATTGCCAACTTCCTGTAGACGTGGACATCGGGGGCGGTACCTCTGGATTGGCAGACCGGGGTGGTGGTTCCTCTCTTTAAGAAGGGGAACCGGAGGGTGTGCTCTAACTATCGTGGGATCACACTCCTCAGCCTTCCCGGTAAGGTCTATTCAGGTGTACTGGAGAGGAGGCTACGCCGGATAGTCGAACCTCGGATTCAGGAGGAACAGTGTGGTTTTCGTCCTGGTCGTGGAACTGTGGACCAGCTCTATACTCTCGGCAGGGTTCTTGAGGGTGCATGGGAGTTTGCCCAACCAGTCTACATGTGTTTTGTGGACTTGGAGAAGGCATTCGACCGTGTCCCTCGGGAAGTCCTGTGGGGAGTGCTCGGAGAGTATGGGGTATCGGACTGTCTGATTGTGGCAGTCCGCTCCCTGTATGCTCAGTGCCAGAGCTTGGTCCGCATTGCCGGCATTAAGTCGGACACGTTTCCAGTCAGGGTTGGACTCCGCCAAGGCTGCCCTTTGTCACCCATTCTGTTCATAACTTTTATGGACAGAATTTTCTAGGCGCAGTCAAGGCGTTGAGGGGATCTGGTTTGGTGGCTGCAGGATTAGGTCTCTGCTTTTTGCAGATGATGTGGTCCTGATGGCTTCATCTGGCCAGGATCTTCAGCTCTCACTGGATCGGTTCGCAGCCGAGTGTGAAGCGACTTGGATGAGAATCAGCACCTCCAAGTCCGAGTCCATGGTTCTCGCCCGGAAAAGGGTGGAGTGCCATCTCCGGGTTGGGGAGGAGATCTTGCCCCAAGTGGAGGAGTTCAAGTACCTCGGAGTCTTGTTCACGAGTGAGGGAAGAGTGGATCGTGAGATCGACAGGCGGATCGGTGCGGCGTCTTCAGTAATGCGGACGCTGTATCGATCCGTTGTGGTGAAGAAGGAGCTGAGCCGGAAGGCAAAGCTCTCACTTTACCGGTCGATCTACGTTCCCATCCTCACCTATGGTCATGAGCTTTGGGTTATGACCGAAAGGACAAGATCACGGGTACAAGCGGCCGAAATGAGTTTCCTCCGCCGGGTGGCGGGGCTCTCCCTTAGAGATAGGGTGAGAAGCTCTGTCATCCGGGGGGAGCTCAAAGTAAAGCCGCTGCTCCTCCACATCGAGAGGAGCCAGATGAGGTGGTTCGGGCATCTGGTCAGGATGCCACCCGAACGCCTCCCTAGGGAGGTGTTTAGGGCACGTCCGACCGGTAGGAGGCCGCGGGGAAGACCCAGGACACGTTGGGAAGACTATGTCTCCCGGCTGGCCTGGGAACGCCTCGGGGTCCCACAGGAAGAGCTGGATGAAGTGCCTGGGGAGAGGGAAGTCTGGGCTTCCCTGCTTAGGCTGCTGCCCCCGCGACCCGACCTCGGATAAGCGGAAGAAGATGGATGGATGGATGGATGGATGGACATGTTTTACACTGATTTTTTATACATACATTTTTTTACACTGATATTTTAAAACATTTAATATTTTTCAAAGAAATTGTCAGCATTATTTTATATTAAAAAAAATCCAGTTCGCAGAATTTAAACAGTAAAAATGTAGTTAAATCAATTCAGTATTAAAAAAATAAAAATAAAACAAGCTTTCATAATAAAGACCCAAATCAACCTCCATAAAAACCTCCCCTGGTGGGATAATTGTGGTATTTTTTGAGGAATGGGTGAATGATTTTAAGAAAGGATGATTGAGCCGCACAGAGATACACGGGAGGCGTTTGGTAATGATTTCAAGGGAGATGAAAGCAAAATTGAGTTCATTGGTGTCAACACCACACATCGTGTTTGGAGGCAGACAATCGCTGATTATCATCCTAAGAACACCGTCCCTATGGGAGTGAAAACAATCTGCTTTGGGGATCTTTCTCTGCTAAAAGTACCACATTTGCCACATTTGAGGGGAGCAATGAATGGGGCGATGTCCCCAAAATATCTAGCTTGACAACACCCTGGACTCAAACAAAACATTGAATATTTGTTTTTTCAGCGTGTCAAAACAATACAACTCTCCGAATCTTATTACCATACACTGTAAAAACTGAAATCTAAGTAAGATGAAATATCTCAAATAAGGGTGATATTTGCTTATTTTCTGTCTGATAAGATAATTATTCTCACTAAGCAGATTTGATGTTAGAGTGTTTTACTTGTTTTAAGTGTTTTGCTCCTAAATGATCTCAGAATCAGAATCAGAATCAGCTTTATTGTCATTACGCAAGGTAACGAGATTGAGGCCATTCCATACAGTGCGATGTGTGCATGCTAGAAAAACAATGTGCAAATATATAGAAATATAAAAAATGTAGAAGTGCAATGAATATGGTGTGAAATGAATATATACATGAAAAAACAAAACAAAAACAGGGTGGTTGGTGGAATGGGTTATTTCACCGAAGAGAAGGCAGTTATGAGGGACAATGGGGCAGTCCGTTCAGGATGGTTATGGCCCTGGGGAAGAAGCTGTTCTTTAGCCTGTTTGTTTTGGTTTTAATGCACCTGTAGCGCTTCCCAGAGGGCAGCAGGTGGAACAGGTCAGAGCCAGGGTGGGTGCTGTCCTTGATGATGGCACTGGCTCTGTTGAGGCAGCGGGAGGTGTAGATGTCCGTCAGAGAGGGGAGAGGGCGGCCGATGATCTTCTGAGCCGTCTTGACCACTCTTTGCAGCCTCTCCCTGTCTGCTGCAGTGCAGCTGCCGTACCATACCGTAATACAGTAGGTCAGCAGGCTCTCGATGGACGAGCGGTAGAAGGTCAGCAGCAGGTCAGGCTTCAGGTTGTACTTCCCGAGGACTCTAAGGAAGTGTAGCCGCTGCTGAGCCTTCTTGATGATTGATGTGGTGTTGACTGTCCAGGAGAAGTCATTAGAGATGTGGACTCCAAGGTACCTGCTTGGAGCTTGTTGCTGAGATTTGATGACCTATATTGAGTAAAACGTGCTTGAAACTAGAATATCAAGTGTTGCAAAGCTGTGTCATCAACACTCACAAGTAGAAAAACGACTTTTTTAAAGTCATCATTTCTTACTTCAAGCATGAAAAGAAAAATAATGATGCCGAGCACATATCATGATGTCAAGATAATGGCACTAGTATTTACTTCATTTAAGAATATTTTTCAACATTTTGAGCAAAAAGGTCTCTTTTTTTTTAAGTGCACTTGTTATTAGGGGAGACCGGATGCAATGGACGTCAAGTGGGTCTGACATAATAGTGTGAGAGTCCAGTCCATAGTGGATCTAACATAATAGTGTGAGAGTCCAGTCCATAGTGGATCTAACATAATAGTGAGAGTCCAGTCCATAGTAGATCTAACATAATAGTGAGAGTCCAGTCCATCGTGGATCTAACATAATAGTGAGAGTCCAGTCCATAGTGGATCTAACATAATAGCGAGAGTCCAGTCCATAGTGGATCTAACATA
Source organism: Nerophis lumbriciformis (assembly GCF_033978685.3). Lineage (NCBI taxonomy): Eukaryota > Metazoa > Chordata > Actinopteri > Syngnathiformes > Syngnathidae > Nerophis > Nerophis lumbriciformis. The sequence continues at coordinate 3,221,817 of NC_084585.2, read as the reverse complement.
ATAGTGTGAGAGTCCAGTCCATAGTGGATCTAACATAATAGTGAGAGTCCAGTCCATAGTGGATCTAACATAATAGTGAGAGTCCAGTCCATAGTGGATCTAACATAATAGTGTGAGAGTCCAGTCCATAGTGGATCTAACATAATATTGTGAGAGTCCAGTCCATAGTGGATCTAACATAATAGTGTGAGAGTCCAGTCCATAGTGGATCTAACATACTATTGTGAGATTCCAGTCCATAGTGGATCTAACATAATAGTGTGAGAGTCCAGTCCATAGTGGATCTAACATAATAACGAGAGTCCAGTCCATAGTGGATCTAACATAATAGTGTGAGAGTCCAGTCCATAGTGGATCTAACATAATAGTGAGAGTCCAGTCCATAGTGGATCTAATATAATATTGTGAGAGTCCAGTCCATAGTGGATCTAACATAATAGTGAGAGTCCAGTCCATAGTGGATCTAACATAATAGTGTGAGAGTCCAGTCCATAGTGGATCTAACATAATAGTGTGAGAGTCCAGTCCATAGTGGATCTAACATAATAATGTGAGAGTCCAGTCCGTAGTGGATCTAACATAATAGTGAGAGAGTCCAGTCCATAGTGGATCTAACATAATAGTGAGAGTCCAGTCCATAGTGGATCTAACATAATAGCGAGAGTCCAGTCCATAGTGGATCTAACATAATAGTGAGAGAGTCCAGTCCATAGTGGATCTAACATAATAGTGAGAGTCTAGTCCATAGTGGATCTAACATAATAGTGTGAGAGTCCAGTCCATAGTGGATCTAACATAATAGTGAGAGTCTAGTCCATAGTGGATCTAACATAATAGTGTGAGAGTCCAGTCCATAGTGGATCTAACATAATAACGAGAGTCCAGTCCATAGTGGATCTAACATAATAGTGTGAGAGTCCAGTCCATAGTGGATCTAACATAATAGTGAGAGTCCAGTCCATAGTGGATCTAACATAATAGTGTGAGAGTCCAGTCCATAGTGGATCTAACATAATAGTGTGAGTCCAGTCCATAGTTGATCTAACATAATAGTGTGAGAGTCCAGTCCATAGTGGATCTAACATAATAGTGTGAGTCCAGTCCATAGTTGATCTAACATAATAGTGTGAGAGTCCAGTCCATAGTGGATCTAACATAATAGTGAGAGTCCAGTCCATATTAGATCTAACATAATAGTGAGAGTCCAGTCCATAGTGGATCTAACATAATAGTGAGAGTCCAGTCCATAGTGGATCTAACATAATAGTGAGAGTCCAGTCCATAGTGGATCTAACATAATAGTGAGAGTCCAGTCCATAGTGGATCTAACATAATAGTGTGAGAGTCCAGTCCATAGTGGATCTAACATAATAGTGAGAGTCCAGTCCATAGTGGATCTAACATAATAGTGAGAGTCCAGTCCATAGTGTGTCTAATATAATAGTGAGAGTCCAGTCCATAGTGGATCTAACATAATAGTGTGAGAGTCCAGTCCATAGTGGATCTAACATAATAGTGTGAGAGTCCAGTCCATAGTGGATCTAACATAATAGTGAGAGTCCAGTCCATAGTTGATCTAACATAATAGTGTGAGAGTCCAGTCCATAGTGGATCTAACATAATATTGTGGGAGTCCAGTCCATAGTGGATCTAACATAATATTGTGAAATTCCAGTCCATAGTCGATCTAACATAATAGTGAGAGAGTCCAGTCCATAGTGGATCTAACATAATAGTGAAAGTCCAGTCCATAGTGGATCTAACATAATAGTGAGAGTCTAGTCCATAGTGGATCTAACATAATAGTGTGAGAGTCCAGTCCATAGTGGATCTAACATAATAGTGTGAGAGTCCAGTCCATAGTGGATCTAACATAATAGTAAAAGTCCAGTCCATAGTGGATCTAACATAATAGTGAGAGTCCAGTCCATAGTGGATCTAACATAATAGTGTGAGAGTCCAGTCCATAGTGGATCTAACATAATAGTATGAGAGTCCAGTCCATAGTGGATCTAACATAATAGTGTGAGAGTCCAGTCCATAGTGGATCTAACATAATAGTGAGAGTCCAGTCCATAGTGGATCTAACATAATATTGTGAAAGTCCAGTCCATAGTTGATCTAACATAATAGTGTGAGAGTCCAGTCCATAGTGGATCTAACATAATAGTGTGAGAGTCCAGTCCATAGTGGATCTAACATAATAGTAAAAGTCCAGTCCATAGTGGATCTAACATAATAGCGAGAGTCCAGTCCATAGTGGATCTAACATAATAGTGTGAGAGTCCAGTCCATAGTGGATCTAACATAATAGTGAGAGTCCAGTCCATAGTGGATCTAACATAATAGCGAGAGTCCAGTCCATAGTGGATCTAACATAATAGTGAGAGAGTCCAGTCCATAGTGGATCTAACATAATAGTGAGAGTCTAGTCCATAGTGGATCTAACATAATAGTGTGAGAGTCCAGTCCATAGTGGATCTAACATAATAGTGTGAGAGTCCAGTCCATAGTGGATCTAACATAATAGTAAAAGTCCAGTCCATAGTGGATCTAACATAATAGTGAGAGTCCAGTCCATAGTGGATCTAACATAATATTGTGAGAGTCCAGTCCATAGTGGATCTAACATAATAGTATGAGAGTCCAGTCCATAGTGGATCTAACATAATAGTGTGAGAGTCCAGTCCATAGTGGATCTAACATAATAGTGAGAGTCCAGTCCATAGTGGATCTAACATAATATTGTGAAAGTCCAGTCCATAGTTGATCTAACATAATAGTGTGAGAGTCCAGTCCATAGTGGATCTAACATAATAGTGTGAGAGTCCAGTCCATAGTGGATCTAACATAATAGTAAAAGTCCAGTCCATAGTGGATCTAACATAATAGCGAGAGTCCAGTCCATAGTGGATCTAACATAATAGTGTGAGAGTCCAGTCCATAGTGGATCTAACATAATAGTGTGAGAGTCCAGTCCATAGTGGATCTAACATAATAATATGAGAGTCCAGTCCAAAGTGGATCTAACATAATATTGTGAAAGTCCAGTCCATAGTGGATCTAACATAATAGTGTGAGAGTCCAGTCCATAGTGGATCTAACATAATAGTGTGAGAGTCCAGTCCATAGTGGATCTAACATAATAGTAAAAGTCCAGTCCATAGTGGATCTAACATAATAGCGAGAGTCCAGTCCATAGTGGATCTAACATAATAGTGTGAGAGTCCAGTCCATAGTGGATCTAACATAATAGTGTGAGAGTCCAGTCCATAGTGGATCTAACATAATAATATGAGAGTCCAGTCCAAAGTGGATCTAACATAATATTGTGAAAGTCCAGTCCATAGTGGATCTAACATAATAGCGAGAGTCCAGTCCATAGTGGATCTAACATAATAGTGTGAGAGTCCAGTCCATAGTGGATCTAACATAATAGTGAAAGTCCAGTCCATAGTGGATCTAACATAATAGTGAGAGTTCAGTCCATAGTGGATCTAACATAATAGTGAGAGAGTCCAGTCCATAGTGGATCTAACATAATAGTGAGAGAGTCCAGTCCATAGTGGATCTAACATAATAGTGAGAGTCCAGTCCATAGTGGATCTAACATAATAGTGTGAGAGTCCAGTCCATAGTGGATCTAACATAATAGTGAGTGTCCAGTCCATAGTGGATCTAACATAATAGTGAGAGTCCAGTCCATAGTGGATCTAACATAATAGTGAGAGTCCAGTCCATAGTGGATCTAACATAATAGTGTGAGAGTCCAGTCCATAGTGGATCTAACATAATAGTGAGAGTCCAGTCCATAGTGGATCTAACATAATAGTGTGAAAGTCCAGTCCATAGTGGATCTAACATAATAGTGAGAGTCTAGTCCATAGTGGATCTAACATAATAGTGTGAGAGTCCAGTCCATAGTGGATCTAACATAATAGTGTGAGAGTCCAGTCCATAGTGGATCTAACATAATAGTAAAAGTCCAGTCCATAGTGGATCTAACATAATAGTGAGAGTCCAGTCCATAGTGGATCTAACATAATAGTGTGAGAGTCCAGTCCATAGTGGATCTAACATAATAGTATGAGAGTCCAGTCCATAGTGGATCTAACATAATAGTGTGAGAGTCCAGTCCATAGTGGATCTAACATAATAGTGAGAGTCCAGTCCATAGTGGATCTAACATAATATTGTGAAAGTCCAGTCCATAGTTGATCTAACATAATAGTGTGAGAGTCCAGTCCATAGTGGATCTAACATAATAGTGTGAGAGTCCAGTCCATAGTGGATCTAACATAATAGTAAAAGTCCAGTCCATAGTGGATCTAACATAATAGCGAGAGTCCAGTCCATAGTGGATCTAACATAATAGTGTGAGAGTCCAGTCCATAGTGGATCTAACATAATAGTGAGAGTCCAGTCCATAGTGGATCTAACATAATAGCGAGAGTCCAGTCCATAGTGGATCTAACATAATAGTGAGAGAGTCCAGTCCATAGTGGATCTAACATAATAGTGAGAGTCTAGTCCATAGTGGATCTAACATAATAGTGTGAGAGTCCAGTCCATAGTGGATCTAACATAATAGTGTGAGAGTCCAGTCCATAGTGGATCTAACATAATAGTAAAAGTCCAGTCCATAGTGGATCTAACATAATAGTGAGAGTCCAGTCCATAGTGGATCTAACATAATATTGTGAGAGTCCAGTCCATAGTGGATCTAACATAATAGTATGAGAGTCCAGTCCATAGTGGATCTAACATAATAGTGTGAGAGTCCAGTCCATAGTGGATCTAACATAATAGTGAGAGTCCAGTCCATAGTGGATCTAACATAATATTGTGAAAGTCCAGTCCATAGTTGATCTAACATAATAGTGTGAGAGTCCAGTCCATAGTGGATCTAACATAATAGTGTGAGAGTCCAGTCCATAGTGGATCTAACATAATAGTAAAAGTCCAGTCCATAGTGGATCTAACATAATAGCGAGAGTCCAGTCCATAGTGGATCTAACATAATAGTGTGAGAGTCCAGTCCATAGTGGATCTAACATAATAGTGTGAGAGTCCAGTCCATAGTGGATCTAACATAATAATATGAGAGTCCAGTCCAAAGTGGATCTAACATAATATTGTGAAAGTCCAGTCCATAGTGGATCTAACATAATAGTGTGAGAGTCCAGTCCATAGTGGATCTAACATAATAGTGTGAGAGTCCAGTCCATAGTGGATCTAACATAATAGTAAAAGTCCAGTCCATAGTGGATCTAACATAATAGCGAGAGTCCAGTCCATAGTGGATCTAACATAATAGTGTGAGAGTCCAGTCCATAGTGGATCTAACATAATAGTGTGAGAGTCCAGTCCATAGTGGATCTAACATAATAATATGAGAGTCCAGTCCAAAGTGGATCTAACATAATATTGTGAAAGTCCAGTCCATAGTGGATCTAACATAATAGCGAGAGTCCAGTCCATAGTGGATCTAACATAATAGTGTGAGAGTCCAGTCCATAGTGGATCTAACATAATAGTGAAAGTCCAGTCCATAGTGGATCTAACATAATAGTGAGAGTTCAGTCCATAGTGGATCTAACATAATAGTGAGAGAGTCCAGTCCATAGTGGATCTAACATAATAGTGAGAGAGTCCAGTCCATAGTGGATCTAACATAATAGTGAGAGTCCAGTCCATAGTGGATCTAACATAATAGTGTGAGAGTCCAGTCCATAGTGGATCTAACATAATAGTGAGTGTCCAGTCCATAGTGGATCTAACATAATAGTGAGAGTCCAGTCCATAGTGGATCTAACATAATAGTGAGAGTCCAGTCCATAGTGGATCTAACATAATAGTGAGAGTCCAGTCCATAGTGGATCTAACATAATAGTGAGAGTCCAGTCCATAGTGGATCTAACATAATAGTGTGAGAGTCCAGTCCGTAGTGGATCTAACATAATAGTGTGAGAGTCCAGTCCATAGTGGATCTAACATAATAGTATGAGAGTCCAGTCCATAGTGGATCTAACATAAGAGTGTGAGAGTCCAGTCCATAGTGGATCTAACATAATAGTGTGAGAGTCCAGTCCATAGTGGATCTAACATAATAGTGTGAGAGTCCAGTCCATAGTGGATCTAACATAATAGTGTGAGAGTCCAGTCTATAGTGGATCTAACATAATAGTGAGAGTCCAGTCCATAGTAGATCTAACACAATAGTGAGAGTCCAGTCCATAGTGGATCTAACATAATAGTGAGAGAGTCCAGTCCATAGTGGATCTAACATAATAGTGTGAGAGTCCAGTCCGTAGTGGATCTAACATAATAGTGAGAGAGTCCAGTCCATAGTGGATCTAACATAATAGTGAGAGTCCAGTCCATAGTGGATCTAACATAATAGCGAGAGTCCAGTCCATAGTGGATCTAACATAATAGTAAAAGTCCAGTCCATAGTGAATCCAACATAATAGTGAGAGTCCAGTCCATAGTGGATCTAACATAATAGTGAAAGTCCAGTCCATAGTTGATCTAACATAATAGTGTGAGAGTCCAGTCCATAGTGGAGCTAACATAATAGTGTGAGAGTCCAGTCCATAGTGGATCTAACATAATAGTGTGAGAGTCCAGTCCATAGTGGCTCTAACATAATAGTGTGAGAGTCCAGTCTATAGTGGATCTAACATAATAGTGAGAGTCCAGTCCATAGTAGATCAAACACAATAGTGAGAGTCCAGTCCATAGTGGATCTAACATAATAGTGAGAGAGTCCTGTCCATAGTGGAGCTAACATAATAGTGAGAGTCCAGTCCATAGTGGGTCTAGCATAATAGTGTGAGTCCAGTCCATAGTGGATCTAACATAATAGTGTGAGAGTCCAGTCCATAGTGGATCTAACATAATAGTGTGAGAGTCCAGTCCATAGTGGATCTAACATAATAGTATGAGAGTACAGTCCATAGTGGATCTAACATAATCGTATGAGAGTCCAGTCCATAGTGGATCTAACATAATAGTGTGAGAGTCCAGTCCATAGTGGATCTAACATAATAGCGAGAGTCCAGTCCATAGTGGATCTAACATAATAGTGTGAGAGTCCAGTCCATAGTGGATCTAACATAATAGTGTGACAGTCCAGTCCATAGTGGATCTAACATAATAGTGAGAGTCCAGTCCATAGTGGATCTAACATAATAGTGAGAGTCCAGTCCATAGTGGATCTAACATAATAGTGTGAGAGTCCAGTCCATAGTGGATCTAACATAATAGTGTGAGAGTCCAGTCCATCGTGGATCTAACATAATAGTGTGAGAGTCCAGTCCATAGTGGATCTAACATAATAGTGAGAGTCCAGTCCATAGTGGATCTAACATAATAGTGAGAGTCCAGTCCATAGTGGATCTAACATAATAGTGAGTGTCCAGTCCATAGTGGATCTAACATAATAGTGAGAGTCCAGTCCATAGTGGATCTAACATAATAGTGAGAGTCCAGTCCATAGTAAATCTAACATAGTAGTGTGAGAGTCCAGTCCATATTGGATCTAACATAATAGTGTGAGAGTCCAGTCCATAGTGGATCTAACATAATAGTGTGAGAGTCCAGTCCATAGTGGATCTAACATAATAGTGAAAGTCCAGTCCATAGTGGATCTAACATAATAGTGAGAGTTCAGTCCATAGTGGATCTAACATAATAGTGTGAGAGTCCAGTCCATAGTGGATCTAACATAATAGTTTGAGAGTCCAGCCCATAGTGGATCTAACATAATAGTGGGAGAGTCCTGTCCATAGTGGATCTAACATAATAGTAAGAGTCCAGTCCATAGTGGATCTAACATAATAGTGTGAGAGTCCAGTCCATAGTGGATCTAACATAATAGTGAGAGAGTCCAGTCCATAGTGGATCTAACATAATAGTGAGAATCCAGTCCATAGTGGATCTAACATAATAGTGAGAGTCCAGTCCATAGTGGATCTAACATAATAGTGAGAGTCCAGTCCATAGTGGATCTAACATAATAGTGAGAGTCCAGTCCATAGTGGATCTAACATAATAGTAAGAGTCCAGTCCATAGTGGATCTAACATAATAGTAAGAGTCCAGTCCATAGTGGATCTAACATAATAGTAAGAGTCCAGTCCATAGTGGATCTAACATAATAGTAAAAGTCCAGTCCATAGTGGATCTAACATAATAGTGAGAGTCCAGTCCATAGTGGATCTAACATAATATTGTGAGAGTCCAGTCCATAGTGGATCTAACATAATAGTGTGAGAGCCCAGTCCATAGTGGATCTAACATAATAGTGAGAGTCCAGTCCATAGTGGATCTAACATAATAGTGAGAGTCCAGTCCATAGTGGATCTAACATAATAGCGAGAGTCCAGTCCATAGTGGATCTAACATAATAGTGAACGTCCAGTCCATAGTGGATCTAACATAATAATGAAAGTCCAGTCCATAGTGGATCTAACATAATAGTGAGAGAGTCCAGTCCATAGTGGATCTAACATAATAGTGAAAGTCCAGTCCATAGTGGATCTAACATAATAGTGTGAGAGTCCAGTCCATAGTGGATCTAACATAATCGTGAAAGTCCAGTCCATAGTGGATCTAACATAATGGTGAGAGTCCAGTCCATATTGTATCTAACATAATAGTGTGAGAGTCCATAGTGGATCTAACATAATAGTGTGAGAGTCCAGTCCATAGTGGATCTAACATAAAAGTGAGAGTCCAGTCCATAGTGGGACCAGCAGGAAACCATCCCAAGTGGAGACGGGTCAGCAGCACATAGATGTCCCCAACCGATGCACAGGCTAGCGGTCCACCCCGGGTCCCGACTCTGGACAGCCAGCACTTCATCCATGGCCACCGGCCGGACCTGTGAATTATAACATATATTTTTCTTACACAGTAAAACTGATAATGATACATTTTATTCATAGGTGCCAATCTAGTCAAATTGGTATAGTTTTATTTACGTTAGTTTTAGTCGAGGAAGGACAAGTTGTGTGCTGAGAGATTTAGTAACTGGGACTGTTGGGCAAGAGTGACGCCTCCATGGAGTGTTGTGTTTCATGGCGGTCGGTAACGGAGAGAAAACTTCTGTTCTGCTCTGTAAATCACAGCTTAGAGAGCCCAGAGAGAATTCATGTTGCCAATGAAGCTTGCAGTAGCGAAAGGTAACAGAGGGAGCGTTCCTCCGACAACTCACCCTCTCCCGACACCTGTCAACGCTCAAAAGAATTGCACTTTGAGGGAGAAAAGAGTAGTGAATAACCCCTGGGTCAAATATTCCTTTTCAATTGGAACCATGGGCGCTGTGATAAATCAGGCGACCTCGCGGATCAATATTACCTCCCCCCCCCCCCCCCCCTCGTACACCAGTTCACTGAGTCCATCACCGGGACTGGGCGTTAGAACATGGTGTGGTCATAAAATGGAAGATATGGTAATATCGGCCAGGTGAAAAGCTATAAAATACATTTTGACATGCAATATTGCAGCAGAATATTTTTCTTTTAATATCGCCGGTGGGGTGAAAGTGGAGCTCTTGCCAATAATCCACTCTGTTCACACGCATTGTTTCTCTGTCAATACTAATGGGTCCAACAGACTGCCTGGGATGATCCAAAGCACTAAAGTTGAAGGCTGTAAAATCACACCGTTGGAGCTCAATGGCGGTGAAACGCTCGGTACAACTGAGGGGAAATCGCAAGTCGGGTTAGTATTCTCTGTGCGTCCGTCACTCTCCTTCAATATACCGTATTTTCCGGACTATAAGGCGCACCTAAAAACCACAAATTTTCTCAAAAGCTGACAGTGCGCCTTATAACCCGGTGCGCTTTATATATGGATTAATATTAAGATTCATTTTCATAAAGTTTCGGTCTCGCAACTACGGTAAACAGCCGCCATCTTTTTTCCCCGTAGAAGAGGAAGTGCTTCTTCTTCTACGCAAGCAACCGCCAAGGTAAGCACCCGCCCCCATAGAACAGGAAGCGCTTCTTCTTCTACTGTAAGCAACCACCCGCCCGCGTAGAAGAAGAAGAAGCGCGCGGATATTACCGTACGTTTCATTTCCTTTGTGTGTTTACATCTGTAAAGACCACAAAATGGCTCCTACTAAGCGACAGGGATCCGGTTCATGAAAAGACGCAATCTCTCCATCCGCACACGGACTACTATTTCACAGCAACTGCCTAAAGACTTTCAAGAAAAGCTGGCTACTTTCCGTGCATATTGTAAAAACAGGATAGCTGAAAAAAAGATCCGGCCAGAGAACATTATCAACATGGACGAGGTTCCACTGACTTTTGATATTCCTGTGAACCGCACTGTGGATACAACGGGAGCACGTACGGTGAATATTCGCACCACAGGGAATGAGAAGTCATCCTTCACTGTGGTTCTAGCTTGCCATGCTAATGGCCAGAAACTTCCACCCATGGTGATATTCAAAAGGAAGACCTTGCCAAAAGAGACCTTTCCAGCCGGCGTCATCATAAAAGCTAACTCGAAGGGATGGATGGATGAAGAAAAGATGAGCGAGTGGTTAAGGTAAGTTTACGCGAAGAGGCCGGGTGGCTTTTTTCACGCAGCTCCGTCCATGTTGATATACGACTCCATGCGCGCCCACATCACGCTGGTTTTTAATATATTATTAAAGTTTGACTGACCTATCTGACTGTTTTTTTGACATTCCTTTAGCGCAGTTAGATGCGGCTTATAACACGGGGCGGCTTATAGGTGGACAAAGTTTTGAAATATGCCGTTCATTGAAGGCGCGGCTTATAACCCAGGGCGCCTTATGGTGCGGAAAATACGGTAGGTCACACTCAGGAGGAGACATCCTTGAGTTACCGTATTTTTCGGAGTATAAGTCGCTCCGGAGTATAAGTCGCACCGGCTGAAAGTGCCCAATAAAGAAGAAAAAAAACATATATAAGTCGCAATGGAGTATAAGTCGCATTTTTTGGGGAAATGTACTTGATAAAAGCCAACAGCAAGAATAGACATTTGAAAGGCCTCCATCCATCCATCCATCTTCTTCCGCTTATCCGAGGTCGGGTCGCGGGGGGCAGCAGCCTAAGCAGGGAAGCCCAGACTTCCCTCTCCCCAGCCACTTCGTCCAGCTCTTCCTGTGGGACCCCGAGGCGTTCCCAGGCCAGCCGGGAGACATAGTCTTCCCAACGTGTCCTGGGTCTTCCCCGCGGCCTCCTATCGGTCGGACGTGCCCTAAACACCTCCCTAGGGAGGCGTTCGGGTGGCATCCTGACCAGATGCCCGAACCACCTCATCTGGCTCCTCTCGATGTGGAGGAGCAGCGGCTTTACTTTGAGCTCCCCCCGGATGGCAGAGCTTCTCACCCTATCTCTAAGGGAGAGCCCCGCCACCCGGCGGAGGAAACTCATTTCGGCCGCTTGTACCCGTGATCTTGTCCTTTCGGTCATAACCCAAAGCTCATGACCATAGGTGAGGATGGGAACGTAGATCGACCGGTAAATTGAGAGCTTTGCCTTCCGGCTCAGCTCCTTCTTCACCACAACGGATCGATACAGCGTCCGCATTACTGAAGACGCCGCACCGATCCGCCTGTCGATCTCACGATCCACTCTTCCCTCACTCATGAACAAGACTCCGAGGTACTTGAACTCCTCCACTTGGGGCAAGATCTCCTCCCCAACCCGGAGATGGCACTCCACCCTTTTCCGGGCGAGAACCATGGACTCAGACTTGGAGGTGCTGATTCTCATCCCAGTCGCTTCACACTCGGCTGCGAACCGATCCAGTGAGAGCTGAAGATCCTGGCCAGATGAAGCCATCAGGACCACATCTGCAAAAAGCAGAGACCTAATCCTGCAGCCACCAAACCAGATCCCCTCAACGCCCTGACTGCGCCTAGAAATTCTGTCCATAAAGGTTATGAACAGAATGGGTGACAAAGGGCAGCCTTGGCGGAGTCCAACCCTCACTGGAAACGTGTTCGACTTACTGCCGGCAATGCGGACCAAGCTCTGGCACTGATCATACAGGGAGCGGACTGCCACAATAAGACAGTCCGTTACCCCATACTCTCTGAGCACTCCCCACAGGACTTCCCGAGGGACACGGTCGAATGCCTTCTCCAAGTCCACAAAACACATGTAGACTGGTTGGGCAAACTCCCATGCACCCTCAAGGACCCTGCCGAGAGTATAGAGCTGGTCCACAGTTCCACGACCAGGACGAAAACCACACTGTTCCTCCTGAATCCGAGGTTCGACTATCCGGCGTAGCCTCCTCTCCAGTACACCTGAATAGACCTTACCGGGAAGGCTGAGGAGTGTGATCCCACGATAGTTAGAACACACCCTCCGGTTCCCCTTCTTAAAGAGAGGAACCACCACCCCGGTCTGCCAATCCAGAGGTACCGCCCCCGATGTCCACGCGATGCTGCAGAGTCTTGTCAACCAAGACAGCCCCATAGCATCCAGAGCCTTAAGGAACTCCGGGCGGATCTCATCTACCCCCGGGGCCTTGCCACCGAGGAGCTTTTTAACTACCTTAGCACATTCAGATAAATTCTTCAAAATTACAATTAAAAATTTTTGTCTGGGGGCCGGGCTGTATATATGTGCACTAATTGACTGAAATAGCACGCACTTGGCGTGATGATGTCATGTTATCCATGGAAAAATACCTTTTTAGACAATATGATTTGCCTGAGCGGCTAGGAGACACAGAGAGTAACAAGCGCTTGCCTTGTTGCCTTTCCATTAAGAACAATAAATTAGTTTTTAGGATAAGTTTTCTAGTTTCAAGAAATGTAATGCCGAGCGCATATCATTATGTCAAGATAATGGCACTAATTAAAAAATATTTTTCAACATATTGCGCAAAAAGGTCTCATATTTTTTTTTTCTACCAAGAAAAGTGCACTTGTTATTAGTGAGAATATACTTATTTTAAATTATTTTTGGGTTCATTGAAGTTAGCTCATTTTAATTGTTTTGGAAAGTCTTGAATGTGCATGAACTATTTCTGTTCGAAATTGTTCGAAATGTCAAATGTTTAAATATTAACTGTCAGTTTACTGTACTGTGCCAACTGTACTACTATATGAGTATGTTTTTTCTATTGTTTCATTGAAAATAAAACAGCAAAGTCCATTTGGCTGTCATCTGTTTTAATTATGAGACACAATTGTGTCAAAGTCATGATTTTTTTGTTCATGATGACTTTAAAAAGGTAGTTTTATACTTGTGAGTGTTGATGACACAGCTTTGCAACACTTGATATTCTAGTTTCAAGCATGTTTTACTCAATATAGGTCATCAAATCTCAGCAACAAGCTGTAATATCTTACTGAGATCATTTAGGAGCAAAACACTTAAAACAAGTAAAACACTCTAACATAAAATTTGCTTAGTGAGAAGAATTATCTTATCAGACAGAAAATAAGCAAATATCACCCTTAATTGAGATATTTCATCTTACTTAGATTTCACTTTTTGCAGTGTGTACATCAGTGACGTGCGGTGAGGTTGATGGCTGGTGAGGCACTGACTTCATCACAGTCAGATTTACAAACATATGAACCCTAAAGAGTATCTTATTCACCATTTGATTGGCAGCAGTTAACGGGTTATGTTTAAAAGCTCATACCAGCATTCTTCCCTGCTTGGCACTCAGCATCAAGGCTTGGAATTGGGGGTTAAATCACCAAAAATTATTGCCGGGCGCGGCGCCGCTGCTGCCCACTGCTCCCCTCACCTCCCAGGGGGTGATCAAGGGGATGGGTCAAATGCAGAGGACAAATTTCACCACACCTAGTGTGTGTGTGACAATCATTGCTACTTTAACTTAACTTTAACTTTACACATACAAACTGTAGCACACAAAAAAGCACATTTAATTAAAAAAAACGTTATAATGGTCTTACCCAGGGGTGCTCACACTTTTTCTGCAGGCGAGCTACTTTTTACTTACTTATTGCAGTCTACACGTATCTCTTATGTGTGACTGCCATCTACTGGTCACACTTATCATTACACTATGTACCAAATAAAATAGCCTCAAGGTCGGTAAGCAAAACCAGAAGTATTTTGTACATTATGCCAGAGGTGGGACCAAGTTATTGTTTTGCAAGTCACAAGTAAGTCTCAAGTCTTTGCCCTCAAGTCCGAGTCAAGTCCCGAGTCAAGACAGGCAAGCCCCGAGTCAAGTCCAAAGTCAAGACTGGAAAGTCTCAAGTCAAGTCCTAAGTCCTGCATTTTGAGTTTCGAGTCCTTTCAAGTCCTTTTAACCACAGACTAATATATTAACACAGATTGTGTATGCTTTTCAAATGCTGTATTTATTTATTAAAACAAGTGCATTTGAAATTGCAGGAAAGAAAATTGTGCTGACATTGCACTTTATAAAAGCACTATTAACCAGTCATTTTAAACATTAACTCATTCCTTTACAGAACAAACACATTGAAAAATAAAGTGCAAATGTACTTATTTGTACAAAAGTGTTAAGATTGAAAAAACATGACATATACGTGAACATAACAAAAAAGTTGTACTTTTTATATGTCAGGGCCCTATGCTGCATTGCATTTGCAAAAGACCAAATTAGCCAAGAGTCTGTCAGTCATTTGCGCACGATGGGGGCGTAGTATTTATTTTACCTTTATTTGACTATTTTTGTCTTTTTTTAGGTGGCTAAAATACGCGGTGCTGCTGACCGCCGTCTAACGTTACGTGTGATATATTGACTAACGTAACCCTGCTTAAAAAAAATCACTGAACAAAAAGTATGAATAAGGTAGTGAACTGCAACAGATTCCCGTGTTTGCAATAACGTTATAACGTTAGCAGTGAGTTTACAGCCTCACTGATTTAACTACACAGCAAATAAAAGTCACGTTACTTAGCCAATAAACGTTATCTTACATTCAAAACTTACCGTTCTTTGTGCAACTTCAAATGCCGGACGAAGTTGGAAGTTGTTTCCTCTCCATCAGTAATTTTCGAACCGCATGTGTTGCATACTGCAAACCGTTTTGTGTTGACCACCTCGTCATTTTTATACCCAAACAAAATTATTTTAGGTATCATTTTTTGTTCACTGGCGTGTGGTTTGGACATGTCTTCTTCCTTGGTTGTCCTGCAATTTGATTGGATGAATGCTGTGTGATGAAAACAAAGTAGATCTAATTTGATTGGCTGTTGTACTGAGAGCACACCAGCTGACACACGCAACGCTGATAGACAAGTACACAATGAAAAATACGGAGCGCTCCCGAATAACTTTTTCATCTTTGGGTTTTGGGGAAAGTAGCAAGTCATGTCAAGTCATGTCAATTCAAAAGGCTCAAGTCCAAGTGAAGTCACAAGTCATTGATGTTAAAGTCTAAGTCGAGTTGCAAGTCTTTTTACATTTTGTCAAGTCGAGTCTAAAGTCATCAAATTCATGACTCGAGTCTGACTCGAGTCCAAGTCATGTGACTCGAGTCCACACCTCTGCATTATGCACACCAGGCACATCGAGTTTTGAGAAGAAAAAAACATATTATAGTCCGTAAAATACGGTACATCCACACTCTGAAAGCAGCCCTAACTAAAATTGTTAAAAAAAAGTCTGACACCTTTGTTACTGGAATTCAACCAGCATCCCAAAAGTATGTTGAGTGTGTTATTGTGTCGCACCTGCAGAGGTTCTCTCACATGCAGCAGCTGCAGCTAACGTCTTCTCATCAAGTATTCACCGAGTCGCTTCAGTTTAGAGCGCAGAATCAAAGGGGAAACGGAACGTAATTGTTGCACAGTTAAGGAAAAGACCTTTAGTGGCAATAAATCATTATTGAAGTCTGCGTCTCGGGAGCAAAACTTATCAAGCGAATGTCTGCATCTTTTTTTTTTAGCAAGGATGTTAGCTTTTGTTGGAACTGGAACTTAAAAAAAAAACATGTCCTCCTGTCATTTGCTTTTCCATAAGCTCAACAGTTCAACTCCTGGCATGCTAATGGCTGAGAGTCTTAATTAAAATGTCAAGGTGGCGTGATGTCCCATTAAGGTCCCCCTTCCCCTCCCTGCGCCGGTTCTGCTTCTGATCCTCCCCGGGGACCTATTAAGCCCCGGCCAAAATGATTGAAGTTCAAAGAGGTGAGCCCAAAGGTTGGACGCTCAGCGCTTCGCCATTCGCTGTCGTCCCGGCATCCACCAACCCTGACCTTTAGCGAGACAGGCGTCCCCGCTAATGTGCACGCATACCTAATGAGGGAGGGCTTTAGACCCAGACCTCCCTGTCAGCCTTGAAGACGGCGACCATTTCCAAATCTCCTCTTCCGACCGACTAAAATCACTAACTGATTGTCTCTCCTCTCCCTTTTGTCTGAACAAACAGGGCAGCACCTGCGCGCAATAATCAGCGGCTGCCACAAAGCCATTAAAAGAGCGTCGACGGTGTGACTCGGCTGATGAGACGCCATCCAGGGCCGGCCCGTGGCATAGGCCGTATAGGCAAATGCTAAGGGCGCCGTCCATCAGGGGGCGCCACGCAAGTGCCACAATGTTGGAGAGAAAAAAAAAAAAAGAGAAAAAAAGGTGGTACTATTATTTCTAAATACAAAAAATAATCCCACGTTAATTAAAATGCAAAGTAAAGCCTATTCAATAGAAATAATATTTGTTACAACATTCCTCCCCCCCCCCCCCCGCACGGTGCGCCCCCTCCCTTCCCGTATCATGACTCTTTTTGGATGTCACCACATCAAAAAATCAACACAAGATGTCAAAACGGCCAAAACTGTCAGGTGCCCAGGGAAGAAAAAAGAGAAAAGAAGAGGAGGAGAAACGAGAAAAGACAGAGGTAGCAAGTAGGTAACGTTAGCCTACATGAAATTATTTGTCTGTTACAGAATGTGATAGTAACCTGGCTTTTTAGCATTAAGCTAATGTTACATGAGTCGGCAATTGCTAATCAATAAATAGCTAGTTCTGTTTTAACGTCGGGTTAATATTGTGGAGGGGGCTAAATTGTTATGGAAAATAATAATGTAACGTTAGGTAATTACAGTACTCCCACCTTACATTCCTCAGGGACATTTGTATTAGATCTTTTAAGCAGGTGTTTTTTGTTTACATTATTGCCTTCTGGTTAGCTAATGTTTGCCCTGCAGGTAATAGTCACTTTTCCACCCCTTTATATATTAGGTATAGTTGTAAGTAAAAAAAAAAAGGTCAAAGACAAAGCTATTCGGTTTCTTGTGAGTATATACACTTCACTGCCGATGTGGGGGGGGGGGGGGCACCTAAAATCTTGCCTAGGGCGCCAGATTGGTTAGGGCCGGGCCTGACGCCATCAATAATATAATATCGGAAAAAAAAAAAAGCATGGAAACGTCTGACGGTTCTGAAGGAATGAAATCCTCTCTGATGTAGAACCGTCCGCCGAGTCCTAAAAGGCATCCTAAATTTGCTTTAGTAGGGATTTGTCTCAACCCTCACTCAGACGCACGATGATAACAATAAATTAGTTTTATGCAGTGCTTTTCTGGCCACTCAAAGACACTTTGCAAGCATTTTATTTCAATAAAGCAGTCGGTGAGGGTAGAGCGAACGGGTGGCATTGAGAGCTGGAAATAATCAGCAAAGCAGCGATACTGAAGTCCACTGGCAGCAGATTATCCTTGACTAGACACACTTACGCTTAGGATCCTGAACCGGTCCGCTTATAGAAGTGTCATGAATTGTTTATGCTTTAATTTAATTTAATTTAATTTAATTTATTTAATTTATTTAATTTATTTATTTTATATATTATATTATTATATTAAATTATATTATATTATATTATATACCGTATTTTCCGCACCATAAGGCGCCCTGGGTTATAAGCCGCGCCTTCAATGAACGGCATATTTCAAAACTTTGTCCACCTATAAGCCGCCCCGTGTTATAAGCCGCATCTAACTGCGCTAAAGGAATGTCAAAAAAACAGTCAGATAGGTCAGTCAAACTTCTAATAATATATTAAAAACCAGCGTGATGTGGGCGCGCATGGAGTCGTATATCAACATGGACGGAGCTGCGTGAAAAAAGCCACCCGGCCTCTTCGCGTAAACTTACCTTAACCACTCGCTCAGCTTTTCTTCATCCATCCCTTCCATGGGTGGAAGTTTCTGGCCATTAGCATGGCAAGCTAGAACCACAGTGAAGGATGACTTCTCATTCCCTGTGGTGCGAATATTCACCGTACGTGCTCCCGTTGTATCCACAGTGCGGTTCACAGGAATATCAAAAGTCAGTGGAACCTCGTCCATGTTGATAATGTTCTCTGGCCGGATCTTTTTTTCAGCTATCTTGTTTTTACAATATGCACGGAAAGTAGCCAGCTTTTCTTGAAAGTCTTTAGGCAGTTGCTGTGAAATAGTAGTCCGTGTGCGGATGGAGATATTGCGTCTTTTCATGAACCGGAAACCTGTCGCTTAGTAGGAGCCATTTTGTGGTCTTTACAGATGTAAACACACAAAGGAAATGAAACGTAATATCCGCGCGCTTCTTCTTCTTCTACGCGGGCGGGTGGTTGCTTACAGTAGAAGAAGAAGCGCTTCCTGTTCTATGGGGGCGGGTGCTTACCTTGGCGGTTGCTTGCGTAGAAGAAGAAGCACTTCCTCTTCTACGGGGAAAAAAGATGGCGGCTGTTTACCGTAGTTGCGAGACCTAAACTTTATGAAAATGAATCTTAATATTAATCCATATATAAAGCGCACCGGGTTATAAGCCGCACTGTCAGCTTTTGAGTAAATTTGTGGTTTTTAGGTGCGGCTAATAGTGCGGAAAATACGGTATATATATATATATATATATATATTTTATATATTTATTTTATATTTATTTAATTTAATTTAATTTAATTTAACTTAATTTAATTTAATTTAAGTGTCATGAATTGTTTATGCTTTAGTCATTTTAAATTTGTTTAGAACTACTTATTGATAAAAATAAATATGTGTTTTTTTATGTTTAATAGCCTTTTTATCAAAAGTAAGAACAGCTTTTTTTCATATTAGGACAATGTAATATGTGGAATATGTTAGGATTTGTCGCGCTATGTTAGAGACTAGGGTTGTATGGTATACCGTCACTGGTATAGTATCGCGGTACTAATGAATCAAAAATGGTACTATACTCTATGTCATGTCTGTATTATCATGTTTTGTTTTAAGTCATGTTTTGTTTAGTTTCTGTCTTTTCACTCCCTTGTCTGGTCACCATAGCAACCATTAGTTTTCACCTGTCACGTCACGCACCTGTTTCACGTTTTGAGTCACGCACCTGCTTTCACTAATCATGTCCATAGTATTTAAGTTCATTCATTTTCTGTTGTTCGTCCTGACGACCTCAACAGTATTTAAGTTCATTCATTTTCTGTTGTTCGTCCTGACGACCTCAACAGAAAATGAATGAACTTAAATACTATGGACATGATTAGTGAAAGCAGGTGCGTGACTCAAAACGTGAAACAGGTGCGTGACGTGACAGGTGAAAACTAATGGTTGCTATGGTGACCAGACAAGGGAGTGAAAAGACAGAAACTAAACAAAACATGACTTAAAACAAAACATGATAATACAGACATGACACTCTATTTGGAAAGTATCGGTTCCCTGGCATGACGTCTTGTCGTGTCATTGCTGGTTTTACGAGCATTGGAGCATGTTGGGCAGCGCACACACACAGAGTACTTACAAGCAGACACAGTGTGTAGACAGAAAAGGGAGAACGGACGCATTTTGGTGTAAAAAGTAAAGATAAAGGTGAAGTTATAACACTGAAACACCCTCAGGAAGAGCTGCTTTAAGACATGGCTAGCTAGTTAGCGGCTAACGTCCATCCACAGTGTTTTAGCTACTTCTAAATCACTAATCCTCGCCTCCATGGCGACAACAAAAGTAAGATTCTTACAAGTACATTATCACTGGAGGACGAGGAATAGCTAAACATGCTTCACTACACACCATAGGAGGATACAATAGCTCACCGCCGTCACAATGTAAACAAATGCCATGGGTGGATCTACACCTGACATCCACTGTAATGATACCAAGTATAAGAGTGTATGTAGTCGACACTACTATGATTACATCGATATGTTTTACCGTCACAAAATCTTGTTTTCCTTTTTTTAAACTTCTTATAATGTTTATAAAGTCAGTAAATACGTCCCTGACCAATGTATGATCCTGTAACTACTTGGTATCGAATCGATCGATACCTAAATTAGTGGTATCATCCAAAACTAATGTAAAGTATGAAAGAAGAGAAGAATAAGTGATTATTACATTTTAACAGAAGTGTAGATAGAACATGTTAAAACAGAAAATAAGCAGATATTAACAGTAAATGAACAATTAGATTAATAATCCATTTTTACAGTTTGTCCCTCATAATGTGTACAAAATAATAGGTGTATAAATGACACAATATGTTACTGCATACGTCAGCAGACTAATTAGGAGTCTTTGTTTGTTTACTTACTACTAAAAGACAAGTTGTCTAGTATGTTATGAAAATGACAATAATAAACATATGTTTCATGTACACTAAGATTTTTTTGTTCAAACAAAGCCAATATTTCAATTATTTTGTGGTCCCTTTTATTTAGAAAAGTACCGAAAAATACCAAAAAGTACTGAAATAATTTTAGTACCAAAGTATTGGTATCACTACAAAACTAATATATATATATATTTATATATATATATATATATATATATATATATATATATATATATATATATATATTTATATATATATATATATATACATATATATATACATACATATATATATATATATACATACATATATACATATTTATATATATATATATATATATATATATATATATATATATATATATATATATATATATATATGTATATATGTGTATATATATATATATATATATATATATATATATATATATATATATATATATATATATATATATATATATATATATATATATATATATATATATATATAATGTGTTTTCTTTATTTTCATGACTATTTACATTTACATGCATCTGTGATAGTATGGGGGTGTATTAGTGGCCAAGACATGGGTAACTTACACATCTGTGAAGGCACCATTAATGCTGAAAGGTACATACAGGTTTTGGAGCAACATATGTTGCCATCCAAGCAACGTTACCATGGACGCCCCTGCTTATTTCAGCAAGACAATGCCAAGCCACGTGTTACATCAACGTGGCTTCATAGTAAAAGAGTGCGGGTACTAGACTGGCCTGCCTGTAGTCCAGACCTGTCTCCCATTGAAAATGTGTGGCGCATTATGAAGCCTAAAATACCAAAACTGAGACCCCCGGACTGTTGAACAACTTAAGCTGTACATCAAGCAAGAATGGGAAAGAATTCCACCTGAGAAGCTTCAAAAATGTGTCTCCTCAGTTCCCAAACCTTTACTGAGTGTTGTTAAAAGGAAAGGCCATGTAACACAGTGGTGAACATGCCCTTTCCCAACTACTTTGGCACGTGTTGCAGCCATGAAATTCTAAGTTAATTATTATTTGCAAAAAAAAAAATAAAGTTTATGAATTTGAACATCAAATATGTTGTCTTTGTAGCATATTCAACTGAATATGGGTTGAAAAGGATTTGCAAATCATTGTATTCCGTTTATATTTACATCTAACACAATTTCCCAACTCATATGGAAACGGGGTTTGTAAAAAAAAAAAAAAAGAATAGAGAAATATAACAACGAGCCAGTCTTTTAAACTGCTCTTTGAAAGCAACTTTTCCTCCAGAGAGCCATAAATCCCTAAAGCCCATAAATCTCCAGCACAGGAACCACAATCCTATTCTTGGGAAACATCTTGCGAGTAGTAGTAACAAATAAATAGATGCAGACAGGCCCGGCCCTAACCAATCTGGCGCCCTAGGCAAGATTTTAGGTGGCGCCCCCCCCCCCAATATCTTGTCTTTGCAGATCGTAGGTCATGGGCATTCTCCAGATTCTCTGTACTTTTGGATGATATTACGGAGCGTAGATGGTGAAATCCCTAAATTCCTTGCAATAGCTGGTTGAGAAATGTTGTTCTTAAACAATTTGCTCAGGCATTTGTTGACAAAGTGGTGACCCTCGCCCCTTTTTCTTGTTTTTGACTGACTGAGCATTTCGTGGAAGCTGGTTTTATACCCAATCATGGCACCCACCTGTTCCCAATGAGCCTGTTCACCTGTGGGATGTTCCAAATAAGTCTTTGATGAGCATTCCTCAACTTTCTCAGTCTTTTTTGCCACTTGTGCCAGCTTTTTTGAAACATGTTGCAGCCAACACATTCCAAATGAGCTAATATTTGCAAAAAATAACAAAGTTTACCAGTTCAAATGTTAAATATCTTGTCTTTGCAGTCTATTCAATTGAATATAAGTTGAAAAGGATTTGTTGTATTCTCTTTTTATTTACCATTTACACAACGTGACAACTTCACTGCTTTTGGGTTTTTACATTTGACATAGTGAACACAATCTTAATAACCTTTTCACACACAATCTCCATGCACACATTGTCACAAAGTTTGCACCACTTTATTTACCTTCTTTCAAAAACCTCCGCAACGTGACATCACTTCCGCTCTTAGCGCCTTCAAAATAAGAGCTCAAGGCATATACTGTATAACAGCGCATAACAGGAACTTAACATCACAAAGAGGAAAGCCCATGAAAATAGGTTACACAAGGTATTTAATAAGAAGCCAAAAAGTGCAAAAACAATAATGTTCGTGTTGGAGGAGTTGTGAATTAGGTACACCTGCAGTCTGCAGGTGTACCTAATGTTGTGTCCCTGCAGTCATTCACAACTCCTCCAACACCAACATTATTGTTTTTGCACTTTTTGGCTTCTTATGAAATAATTTTTAAAAATAGATTCAATCTTGCACGTGGAAAGTTTAAGTGTGGGCTTTAGTTGACATAACAATTCTACGGCGGGGGTGCAGGAGGCGAGCCTCAGCCAGTGCGTCTTTTGCAGCCGTTTTATGATCGCTCAGCACAAGAAATACGTTACACACATACAGTTGTTGACAAAATACACTGTACATTATATACCTCAGCTAACTAAACTGTGGAAATGTATAATATAGTTCATATAGCAATACGGTCTCACTGCACAGCAGGCCAGCAGTTAGCCGAGTCATTGCGCAATCCATGTTGAGGCACTGAGTGACGTGCCTCAACTGGCTGCTGATCACCGCACCGTCTCTTCTCAGTATTTGAGCGGCAAATGTGAAAATTCAGCGATTTTGAATAAAAATAATCTATAACTGGTGAAGTTAAATGGAAAATAACTTTATAGTATAATCACTGGATACATTTAACAATTTAAATTTTTTTTTTTTCTTTTTACATTTTTTTTCTTTCCATGATTAGGATCAGAAGTTCCTCTTCCCAATTGAATGCTATCACCTGCAGACCGGAAGTGTCTTGTCATTCTGATGAGCACGACCAGTCTGTGAACAATTGAAACGTCCTGTGTGCTTTTTCCTCCTGTATAACAGGTTAGTTTTGGTGAATCAACTCACTGAATAATATCCATTTAACTGCACGTCACTGCATTGCTCCTATGACCTCCAAATTGCGCGTCACAATTAGCCCCTCCCCAACACAACGCCTGCTGACAGTAGGTGGGATGGAGCCAGTGGAACTCACTGGGCCGTGCATTTATGAACCCACTCACTTCATCAGTGGACATAACTTGGAGTGAACTAAATGAACAGAACCCTAATGAACGATCTTCACTCATGCCAAATGGACTTGACAGTCTTCTGGCCGTGAGTGAGGCCCCGGTATAGCCGTGTAGTGTTCATGGATCATACTCTATGTGGAATTAGGCTGGAAGTCGTTGTCATAAGTCCATGAAAGTAGGAAAAGAAGAAAAGTGCTTCGTTATCTTCGGGAAAATGCTTGCTTTTAGAAGTAGATTGCACTCCAAATCTTCTCAGTAGTTGGTTTCATAAGAATCTGCACATGTGGAAGGCTTTCATTACATCAATCGGATGGAGGCAATAATATAAAACCGCGAATGACTGCATTATGACTTCAGTCTAGTGCTATCCTTATTTAAGAAGATTGTATTTATTCAAATGATCCTGCTGGAATAATACAATAAACCTGATTGACAGTCCTCTGTGGGTGTACTTTTATACACTACAGGCCTGATCTACAGTGCTAAGATCCAAATAACTAGTGCTACATAGGGTGCACTAAGTTAAGAATGGTATTGCAGGTAATCTACTGCATTGATAAGTGCAAAAGTGGTGAAGACCGCACTATTTAACTGAGGATTTTGCATGTACTACCCCGGTTGTCAGCATGGTGACACTCATTTCCCTCTACATCAGGCCTGGGCAATTATTTTGACTCTGGGGCCAAATTTAGAGAATAAAAAAGTGTCTGGGGGCCGGTATATCTATTGTTTAGGAAAACTAATTAAGTCTGATTGAATGTGGTCCCCTCCAAGGTTTCTCATTGTCATCCCATTGGGTTGAGTTTTTCTTTGCCCTGATGTGGGATCTGAGCCGAGGATGTCACTGTGGCTTGTGCAGACCTTTGAGACACTTGTGATTTAGGGCTATATAAGTAAAGCATACTTGCCAACCCTCCCGGATTTTCCGGGAGACTCCCGAAATTCAGCGCCTCTCCCGAAAAACTCCCGGGACAAATTTTCTCCCGAAAACCTCCCGAAATTCATGCAGTGCTGGAGGCCACGCCCCCTCCAGCTCCATGCGGACCTGAGTGACGTGTTGACAGCCTGTTCACATGTCCGCTTTCCCACAATATAAACAGCTAATGATCGAGGGCGAGTTCTTGGTTTCTTATGTGGATTTATTGTTAGGCAGTTTCATTAACGTCCTCCCAGCGCGGCAACAACACACAACAACAGCAGTCAAGTTTTCGTCTACAGTAAAGCAGTTGGTCTGCCGTAAACAGCAATGTTGTGACACTTTTAAACAGGACAATACTGCCATCTACTGTACATGCATATGTGACCCACCCATAGTGTGTCACATTTTTGTGTTGATTTATTTATTTTATTTTGTGGTTTGAATTCGTTTTTGGAGCTGTCATTACACATTTATCAGTATTCACATTGGTCAGTAGGGGGCAGTAGGGCGTTTCTTCCCAATTGAATGCTATCACCTGCAGACCGGAAGTGTCTTGTCATCCTGATGAGCGCGACCGGTCTGTGAACAATTGAAACGTCCTGTGTGCTTTTTCCTCCTGTATAACAGGTTAGTTTTGGTGAATCAACTCACTGAATAATATCTACGTGATCTTTATAAGTTTAAGTACACATTCTGACGGTGGAGCCTAACTCTAAAGTGTTTGTGAGTTGTAGTTTGTATTTGTGAACGAATCCAGTGCACAGCTGCAGTAATCAATACAAAAAGGCGACGTGAGTGCGCAATGTTTATATAGGAACTTCTGATCCTAATTCAGACTCCCAAATTAGAGCTCCCGTTTTCTTATTGATTTTATAATGTATATTTGTATAATGTGTGTGTTCTGAAATAGTGACAGAGAATAGAACAAGGATGGACAATTCAACCCTTAACTCAACAATGAGTAGATGAGTGTTATGTGTGTGTATATGTGTAAATAAATGAACACTGAAATTCAAGTATTTCTTTTATTTATATATATATACATATATATATATATATATATATATATATATATATATATATGTAATACAATATATATATATATATATATATATATATATATATATATATATATATATATATATATATATATATATAGCTAGAATTCACTGAAAGTCAAGTATTTCTTATATATATATATATATATATATATATATATATATATATATATATATATATATATATATATTAACCACGCCCCCAACCACGCCCCTCGCCCCACCCCCGACCACGCTCCCCACCTCCCGAAATCGGAGGTCTCAAGGTTGTCAAGTATGAAGTAAACATTGATTGATTGATTGATTGATATCCTTCATAGTTAATATTGTAAATCCCACATTATTGTCATGCACATTCTGGGTGTCTCAATCAATAAAACAATTTAAAATTCCATTCCGTTTTTTTAAGGCGGTCTGTCATAACGTTTTTAGCTTTCAATCAGACATTATTGTGAGGTTTTGTATTAGTGTTCCTAAAAAATAGATATGCCGGCCCCCAGACAGGCCTGATATAGTGTAAGCTTAAGTCTTTATTAAAACTGTCATTTGGTTCTTGGACTGAAAACCCTGTGTTAAAGGAAATTGCCCAATAAAACCATGTGAGGGAAAATAGTTGTACTCTTTGATTGACAGTTCACCTAAGACTGAAATACCCATTTGAGTATGGGATGTCACCAAAACAATTTGTTTATTGATTATGGCTGTGTTCCAAGACTTAAGCTGCAGCAAACCCTTTAATTAAAGGGGAACATTATCACAATTTCAGAATTGTTAAAACCATTAAAAATCAGTTCCCAGTGGCTTATTATATTTTTCGAAGTTTTTTTCAAAATTGTACCCATCACGCAATTTCCCTAAAAAAAGCTTCAAAGTGCCTGATTTTAACCACCCGTCCATTTTCCTGTGACGTCACATAGTGAAGCCAACACAAACAAACATGGCGGAAAGAACAGCAAGCTATAGCGACATTAGCTCGGATTCAGACTCGGATTTCAGCGGCTTAAGCGATTCAACGGATTACGCATGTATTGAAACGGATGGTTGTAGTGTGGAGGCAGGTAGCGAAAACCAAATTGAAGAAGAAACTGAAGCTATTGAGCCATATCGGTTTGACCCGTATGCAAGCGAAACCGACGAAAACGACACGACAGCCAGCGACACGGGAGAAAGCGAGGACGAATTGGGCGATCGCCTTCTAACCAACGATTGGTATGTGTTTGTTTGCCATTAAAGGAAACTAACAACTATGAACTAGGTTTACAGCATATGAAATACATTTGGCAACAACATGCACTTTGAGAGTGCAGACAGCCCAATTTTCATCAATTAATATATTCTGTAGACATACCCTCATCCGCTCTCTTTTCCTGAAAGCTGATCCGTCCAGTTTTGGAGTTGATGTCAGCAAGCCAGGGAAGCTAGGGCCGATAGGGGGTTTAGCTCGCTCGTCTGCGGGAACAAACTGCCGCCATTGCTTGCCGTGCTAGCGAGGTCCTTTGTCCCTGAATTGCTCACACACTCCGGCAGATTCAATGGGGGTCTGGCGGCAGATTTCTTTGACTTTATCGTTGGAAATGCATCTGCTTTGAGTATCCACACATTCTTGCCATCTCTGTCGTAGCATAGCTTTCGTCGGTAAAGTGTGCGGAACAAACGTCCATTTTCTTGCCACTTTCGCATCTTTGCGCCACTGGTGCAACTTGAATCCGTCCCTGTTCGTGTTGTTACACCCTCCGACAACACACCGACGAGGCATGATGTCTCCAAGGTACGGAAAACAGTCGAAAAAACGGAAAATAACAGAGCTGATTTGACTCGGTGTTTGAGAAAATGGCGGATTGCTTCCGAGAGCGAATATTAGAAAGGTGTTTAATTCGCCAAAATTCACCCATTTAGAGTTCGGAAATCGGTTAAAAAAATATATGGTCTTTTTTTCTGCAACATCAAGGTATATATTGACGCTTACATAGGTCTGGTGATAATGTTCCCCTTTAAGCGACAGAGCTCCATTTTGAAGAAGTCCTCAATTTGTAGGAACAATGAATGTTACGTGATTCCTACATAAAGTATGTAACACACAACCAGAGGTGGGTAGAGTAGCCAGAAATTGTACTCAAGTAAGAGTACTGTTACTTTAGAGATTTATTACTCAAGTAAAAGTAAGGAGTAGTCACCCAAATATTTACTTGAGTAAAAGTAAAAAGTATGTTGTGAAAAAACTACTCAAGTACTGAGTAACTGATGAGTAACTCCATCCATCCATCCATCCATCTTCTTCCGCTTATCCAAGGTCGGGTCGCGGGGGCAGCAGCCTAAGCAGGGAAGCCCAGACTTCCCTCTCCCCAGCAACTTCGTCCAGCTCTTCCTGTGGGACCCCGAGGCGTTCCCAGGCCAGCCGAGAGACATAGTCTTCCCAACGTGTCCTGGGTCTTCCCCGCGGCCTCCTACCGGTCGGACGTGCCCTAAACACCTCCCTAGGGAGGCGTTCGGGTGGCATCCTAACCAGATGCCCGAACCACCTCATCTGGCTCCTCTCGATGTGGAGGAGCAGCGGCTTTACTTTGAGCTCCTCCCGGATGGCAGAGCTTCTCACCCTATCTCTAAGGGAGAGCCCCGCCACCCGGCGGAGGAAACTAATTTCGGCCGCTTGTACCCGTGATCTTGTCCTTTCGGTCATAACCCAAAGCTCATCACCATAGGTGAGGATGGGAACGTAGATCGACCGGTAAATTGAGAGCTTTGCCTTCCGGCTCAGCTCCTTCTTCACCACAACGGATCGATACAGCGTCCGCATTACTGAAGACGCCGCACCGATCCGCCTGTCGATCTCACGATCCACTCTTCCCTCACTCGTGAACAAGACTCCGAGGTACTTGAACTCCTCCACTTGGGGCAAGATCTCCTCCCCAACCCGGAGATGGCACTCCACCCTTTTCCGGGCGAGAACCATGGACTCGGACTTGGAGGTGCTGATTCTCATCCCAGTCGCTTCACACTCGGCTGCGAACCGATCCAGTGAGAGCTGAAGATCTTGGCCAGATGAAGCCATCAGGACCACATCATCTGCAAAAAGCAGAGACCTAATCCTGCAGCCACCAAACCAGATCCCCTCAACGCCTTGACTGCGCCTAGAAATTCTGTCCATAAAAGTTATGAACAGAATCGGTGACAAAGGGCAGCCTTGGCGGAGTCCAACCCTCACTGGAAACGTGTCCGACTTACTGCCGGCAATGCGGACCAAGCTCTGGCACTGATCATACAGGGAGCGGACTGCCACAATCAGACAGTCCGATACCCCATACTCTCTGAGCACTCCCCACAGGACTTCCCGAGGGACACGGTCGAATGCCTTCTCCAAGTCCACAAAACACATGTAGACTGGTTGGGCAAACTCCCATGCACCCTCAAGGACCCTGCCGAGAGTATAGAGCTGGTCCACAGTTCCACGACCAGGACGAAAACCACACTGTTCCTCCTGAATCCGAGGTTCGACTATCCGGCGTAGCCTCCTCTCCAGTACACCTGAATAGACCTTACCAGGAAGGCTGAGGAGTGTGATCCCACGATAGTTAGAGCACACCCTCCGGTTCCCCTTCTTAAAGAGAGGAACCACCACCCCGGTCTGCCAATCCAGAGGTACCGCCCCCGATGTCCGCGTTCCTTCTCTATAAATATACTTAAGTAAAAGTAAAAGTATGTTGCATTAAAACTACTCTTAGAAGTACAATTTATCCCAAAAGTTACTCAAGTAGATGTAACGGAGTAAATGTAGCGCGTTACTACCCACCTCTGCACACAACTATCAAACATTCACACTTTGGACACACACCCTTACCAGGTGCACAACACACACACACATACCCACACAGGCGTGGGCCCTCGGTCTGCTGCGCTCCAGCGACCCTATCTTATTAAAGCCTGTCAGCACAGCTCGCACTATCATAAGCTTTTTTTTATTATTGACTGGGAAAAATATGATAATTTGGAAATCACAGGCCGCCTCCTAAAGACTCCTCCATCCCTTTTCAATTTGAACCGCTCTTCCTTCCTTTTAAGGCGGGATGATAAGATAGCGGGAAGTCACCAGGTACACACTTTTTTGCAGCATAACCGAATATTTACTCCTGCTTTTTTTTTTTTTTTAATTAGTACATTATAATTGAGGTCCATCACCTGTGGTGCCTTCAAAGGACGCTAAAACAAATTTAATTAAATGAATGGTATCTCCTTTCATGGGGGAAATTGATTTGTGTTTGAAGTAGGCCAGATTGTCTGCTGACAAAATGTGTTATTTATTGAATCAGCTTCTTCGCCGTTTACCTTTTTCATAGCCAGGTGAAACTAATCCCCTTGCAAAGTCATGTTTGACACACCGCTGCCTGGAGTCAATCCATCCATCCATCCATCCAGCTTCTTCCGCTTATCCGTGGTCGGATCGCGGGGGCAGCAGCTTAAGCAGGGAAGCCCAGACTTCCCTCTCCCCAGCCACTTCGTCCAGCTCCTCCCGGGGGATCCCGAGGCGTTCCCAGGCCAGCCGGGAGACATAGTCTTCCCAGCGTGTCCTGGGTCTTCCCCGTGGCCTCCTACCGCTC
This sequence comes from Nerophis lumbriciformis, assembly GCF_033978685.3. Taxonomy (NCBI): domain Eukaryota; kingdom Metazoa; phylum Chordata; class Actinopteri; order Syngnathiformes; family Syngnathidae; genus Nerophis; species Nerophis lumbriciformis. The sequence continues at coordinate 3,191,493 of NC_084585.2, read as the reverse complement.
GGACGTGCCCGAAACACCTCCCTAGGGAGGTGTTCGGGTGGCATCCTGACCAGATGCCCGAACCACCTCATCTGGCTCCTCTCCATGTGGAGGAGCAGCGGCTTTACTTTGAGCTCCCCCCGATTGACAGAGCTTCTCACCCTATCTCTAAGGGAGAACCCCGCCACTCGGCGGAGGAAACTAATTTCGGCCGCTTGTACCCGTGATCTTGTCCTTTCGGTCATGACCCAAAGCTCATGACCATAGGTGAGGATGGGAACGTAGATCGACCGGTAAATTGAGAGCTTTGCCTTCCGGCTCAGCTCCTTCTTCACCACAACGGATCGATAGAGCGTCCGCATTACTGAAGACGCCGCACAAATCCGCCTGTCGATCTCACAATCCAGTCTTCCCCCACTCGTGAACAAGACTCCGAGGTACTTGAACTCCTCCACTTGGGGCAAGATCTCCTCCCCAAGCCTGGAGTCAATGCTTTTTTGTATTTTGGTGATGAGATTGTGTGTTAAATAAGTCGTTCTCTGCCATGTAAAATGAAGCTGAGCATCGGTTATCTGCGAGCGAACACATTTTGTAGTGGTGTCTAAAGTGGCTCTTTTTACAGATCGTTGGCCGATAACAAAAAGTACACCAGCCAAGAGGCCAAACTCTCATCCATCAACAGATTTTCCCTCCCTGTCCTATCAGCTCACCTCCCCCCTTCCCGCCCTTTCAGGGCCGTCAGCATTCTGGGATTACCTCGCTATCTTTTGTTGCATTCCCAGAAGCCCGCCGTGTGATCCATAATTCAACAGTGCCCCTATTTCTGGCCTAACTACAATTCGAACTGGGCCGCAATCTCCATCGGGCACTTGGAGGCTTATTCTCGGTAAACACTGTTGCTTCAATATTTTATTGACCCTCAATCTCGATAAGACATAATTGGCATTGCTAATCTGTCGGGAGGAATCAGCGACAGGGCCGGAGTGGGGATCAGCCGTGGGTGGTCAGAGTTTGTTGTGAGCCTTCAGCTAAAAGATCTCTGCGGTTTAAAGACTGTGGTCGTACAATAGTCTCCGTCTGAAGAGACTTAGCCCAGAGGAGCTGCTCCAAGGACAATGCTGCAGGGCAGGGATGACTCGGAGAAAACGGTGAAATGACCTAAAATAAGTTCGGTATAGACGCTGTGATGTTTGTCCTCTGGCGTGAGGACAAGGACATGTCAATCAAAGCTGTTATTGTTGGTGAATGAGCATGTCAGCAGAACACATACTTGCCAACCCTCCCGGATTTTCCGGGAGACTCCCGAAATTCAGCGCCTCTCCCGAAAACCTCCCGGGACAAATTTTCTCCCGAAAATCTCCCGAAATTCAGGCGGAGCTGGAGGCCACGCCCCCTCCAGCTCCATGCGGACCTGACTGACGTGTTGACAGCCTGTTCTCACGTCCGCTTTCCCACCATATAAACAGCTAGCTAATGATCGAGGGCGAGTTCTTGGTTTCTTATGTGTGTTTATTGTTAAGCAGTTTCATTAACGTCCTCCCAGCGCGGTAACAACACACAACAACAGCAGTCAAGTTTTCGTCCCCCGTAAAGCAGTTCGTCTGCCGTAAACAGCAATGTTGTGACACTTTTAAACAGGACAATACTGCCATCTACTGTACATGCATATGTGACCCACCCATAATGTGTCACATTTTTGTATTGATTTATTTATTTTATTTTGTGGTTTGAATTCGTTTTTGGAGCTGTCATTACACATTTATCAGTATTCACATTGGTCAGTAGGGGGCAGTAGGGTGTTTCTTCCCAATTGAATGCTATCACCTGCAGACCGGAAGTGTCTTGTCATTCTGATGAGCGCGACCAGTCTGTGAACAATTGAAACGTCCTGTGTGCTTTTTCCTCCTGTATAACAGGTTAGTTTTGGTGAATCAACTCACTGAATAATATCCATGTGATCTTTATAAGTTTAAGTACACATTCTGATGGTGGAGTCTAACTCTAAAGTGTTTGTGAGTTGTAGTTTGTATTTGTGAATGAATCCAGTGCACAGCTGCAGTAATCAATACAAAAAGGCGACGTGAGCGCGCAATATTTATATAGGAACTTCCGATTCTAATTCAGACTCCCAAATTGGAGCTCCCGTTTTCTTATTGATTTTATAATGTATATTTGTATAATGTGTGTGTTCTGAAATAGTGACAGAGAATAGAACTAGGATGGACAATTCAACCCTTAACTCAACAATGAGTAGATGAGTGTTATGTGTGTGTAAATGTGTAAATAAATGAACACTGAAATTCAAGTATTTCTTTTATTTATTTACATATTTATATATATATATATATATATATATATATATATATATATATATATATATATATATATATATATATATATATATATATATGTATATATAATAAAATATATATGTATATAGCTAGAATTCACTGAAAGTCAAGTATTTCTTATATATATATATATATATATATCCGTATTTTCCGCACCATAAGCCGCCCTGGGTTATAAGCCGCGCCTTCAATGAACGGCATATTTCAAAACTTTGTCCACCTATAAGCCGCCCCGTGTTATAAGCCGCATCTAACTGCGCTAAAGGAATGTAAAAAAAACAGTCAGATAGGTCAGTCAAACTTTAATAATATATTAAAAACCAGCGTGATGTGGGCGCGCATGGAGTCGTATATCAACATGGACGGAGCTGCGTCAAAAAAGCCACCCGGCCTCTTCGCGTAAACTTACCTTAACCACTCGCTCATCTTTTCTTCATCCATCCCTTCGAGTTAGCTTTTATGATGACGCCGGCTGGAAAGGTCTCTTTTGGCAAGGTCTTCCTTTTGAATATCACCATGGGTGGAAGTTTCTGGCCATTAGCATGGCAAGCTAGAACCACAGTGAAGGATGACTTCTCATTCCCTGTGGTGCGAATATTCACCGTACGTGCTCCCGTTGTATCCACAGTGCGGTTCACAGGAATATCAAAAGTCAGTGGAACCTCGTCCATGTTGATAATGTTCTCTGGCCGGATCTTTTTTTCAGCTATCTTGTTTTTACAATATGCACGGAAAGTAGCCAGCTTTTCTTGAAAGTCTTTAGGCAGTTGCTGTGAAATAGTAGTCCGTGTGCGGATGGAGAGATTGCGTCTTTTCATGAACCGGAAACCTGTCGCTTAGTAGGAGCCATTTTGTGGTCTTTACAGATGTAAACACACAAAGGAAATTAAACGTAATATCCGTGCGCTTCTTCTTCTTCTATGGGGGCGGGTGGTTGCTTACAGTAGAAGAAGAAGCGCTTCCTCTTCTATGGGGGCGGGTGCTTACCTTGGCGGTTGCTTGCGTAGAAGAAGAAGCACTTCCTCTTCTACGGGGAAAAAAGATGGCGGCTGTTTACCGTAGTTGCGAGACCGAAACTTTATGAAAATGAATCTTAATATCAATCCATATATAAAGCGCACCGGGTTATAAGCCGCACTGTCAGCTTTTGAGTACATTTGTGGTTTTTAGGTGCGGCTAATAGTGCGGAAAATACGGTATCTTAACCACGCCCCCTACCACGCCCCCCCACCCCCACCCCCCGAAATCGGAGGTCTCAAGGTTGGCAAGTATGCTCTAGACACACCTGGTACCTGTTGCCAATCAGGCTGTTTTATAACCCGACAGGGCTGGATCGCTACACTTGTTAGTCGGCTTCCTGTTGCCAATATATATACTTTTACCTGCACGCCGTCTGCTATGTCCGAATCCTTGGGGGGTCACGCTACAAGCAGATTGTGACAGATCCGTCTGCATAAGTTTCATTTCTACAACCTGCCTGTCAGAGCCTGAATGTCGGTTTCTTGTACTCCCCCCGCGATGTTCCAGACATTTGTTGTATTTTTATTTTTTTTGTCACAAGCACCGCAAACTACCATCAAAGTTGCTATCTACAGAATAAATACTCATATTTTTGTCCACACAACTGCACGCAGGATGGCTTTTGTGGGATGTCCAACAAGTGTGTACCCTTATGTCACAATGAGAATAGATTCCATTAGGGCCAAAGGAATTTCTCCCCGGGGCGGATCCTGAGAATGATGGAAAATTGGCCGAGGCGAGCAGCCGAGAGCTAATGGATCAAAATTACCCCTGTCACAAAGTTTGGACGAGAGCTGACTGAAATTGCTTTTTTTTTTTTTCCTCCGCCAAGCCTTTTTCTCCCCCCGCGACTTCCCCCGCCCGCCACATCTCAATACGAGACGCAGACAGAGAAATCCATCTGTAACGCGGGCATTGTCAGCGACTTGCAATTTACACTTGTGCTTTTATGCAGCTGTTCCTGTGCTTGATGGCGTGATAAATTAATCTTTTTCCTGTGCCACTGCATCAATTCTCTTAAAAGAATACATTAAGACTTTTTTTTTTCTTTTTCTTTTTTTTCCTTCTTCTGGAGAACACAATATATTCTATCTCTTCCCTGAGTCACAATGGAAAACCATATTCATCAGATGAAAAGAGAAGGGCAAAAGAATAAAAGTAAAAAAAAAAAAAAAGATGAAATACAGTGAGAGGGTTTTGAAGAGCAAAGGGAATGCAAAACTGCACACTCAGGCTATGTCCACACACACACACACACACACACACACACACACACATATATATATATATGTCTTAACAAGGTTATCCAAAAAATAGTGCTTTCAACCTGAGAAATAACAGCTACCAACCATTCACGAAATCCAACACAACACTCCAATACGTGCACCATGACAGCAACCACCCACCCACCACCACGAAAAGAATACCTACCGGAATTAATAAAAGGCTATCGATGCTGTCATCTAGCAAAGCTGAATTTGACCAAGCAACCCCCCCGTACCAAAAAGCACTTGATGAAAGCGGATACAATGTCACCCTCACCTATGAACCCACGCCAGGAAACCAACCAAAAAAGAACAGAAAACGAAACAACATCATCTGGTACAACCCCCCATACAGCAAAAATTGTTAAGGTTTGCAGGGGAGGTGACGGCAACAGACACTAGATGGCAGTAATGTTCAATGATTTATTATATATAGTAATATATATAATAAACAACACTAAATATATGAACTAAGGAAATGGAGTGTGGCAAAATCCAAGAGTGTGTATGGTGTACGACTATGTGTAGTATTTAACTGAGGTGTGCGTTACCAAGTGTTGAACGAGAGATGAGGAAGTCCAGGGGAAGAGGGGAATCCGTGTCCAAGCGGGAGGTCGAGATCCAAGGAGCAGTCCGAGAAGCAGGGGAACGACGACGAGAAATGACGAGACACACAGCAACGTCAAAACACGGGAACGGAGGTTATACGCCAACAGATGATTATATTCCGGCGCCGGCATGCCAAGATGTCCAGGCTTATGAAGGCAGCTCCTTCATTCCAGGCAGGTGTGATGATTGCCGGCAAGTGATTGCAGCTGGCGGCAGCTGCAGGGCGGAGACGTGCGCGGCGCGTCCCTGGATGTGCGCCACAGTCGTGGGCGTGTTCCGCGGTATGAAGCGCAGAGCGCAATGAGGGCGCATTCCAATGCACCCTGGCCGTGACAAAAATGTCTCAACTAACATTGGCCACAAATTCCTCACTCTGATCGACAAACACTTCCCCAAAGGCAACACCCTAAGAAAAGTATTCAACAAGAACAACATTAAATTGAGCTACAGCTGTATGAACAATATACGACAAATTATCTCAAACCACAACAAAACAATTGCAAATGAGCCGTCGGCCCCCGGACAGAGCGACTCCAAAACAAACAAAGGCTGCAACTGCCGCAAGAAACCTGATTGCCCTCTCAACGGGGGGTGCTTACAAACATCAGTTGTTTACCAATCTAAGACACGCAAGGACATTAACACATCCGACACATATGTAAGATTAACCGAGGGAGAGTTTAAAACCAGATGGAACAATCACAAGGCTTCTTTCAGGAACCAAAACCTGCGGAATACCACAGAACTCAGCAAACACATTTGGGACCTCAAAGACAATAATGTTGAATATTCAATAACATGGCAAATTCTTGCATCCAGCACACCTTACAATAGTGGTAATAAAAGATGCAACCTATGCTTGAAAGAAAAACTGTTTATTATATACCGTCCAGACCTGTCATCCCTCAACAAGCGCAGCGAAATTGTATCAGCATGCCGCCACAGACGGAAACACCTCCTAGGTAACACATGAGCCAATCACCACGCCCCTACGCCAGTCTGTACCCACCCACTCTGTGCCCTATATAAACCATGGTATGTGAATGCTTCCATTAAAATCTCCTGATGATTGAGGGAACCCCTCATGAAACAGGCCTGTAGAGATGAAGTAGTCTTGTGATTTTTTTCCCCACACATACATATATATATATATATATATATATATATATATATATATATATATATATATATATATATATATATATATATATATATATATATATATATATATATATATATATATATATATCGTCAGAACTATTTTTCCTGTCCTGGAGTGTGGGAAGAAACATGTTTGTCCATAGGCAGTACACTGATAAATCGGGATATGAGTGCCCTACCTTTTGGGCAGTGGTGTGCCGCCAGTGCCAGCCAGCAAGGCCTTCTCTGCTGGCCTAACATAACCAGAAATCACGACCTACCGATCTCAGGGCGTGATTTCTGGTTATGTTAGACATTAGCCACATCGGGTAGGAAGCCCTCACAAGTAGGAGTAGAGGATAGGGGTCGGAGGTCACTCGACTCAAACCGTCCATCCATCCATCCATCTTCTTCCGCTTATCCGAGGTCGGGTCGCGGGGGCAGCAGTCTAAGCAGGGAAGCCCAGACTTCCCTCTCCCCAGCCACTTCGTCCAGCTCCTCCCGGGGGATCCCGAGGCGTTCCCAGGCCAGCCGGGAGAGATAGTCTTCCCAGCGTGTCCTGGGTCTTCCCCGTGGCCTCCTACCGGTCGGACATGCCCTAAACACCTCCCTAGGGAGGCGTTCGGGTGGCATCCTGACCAGATGCCCGAACCACCTCATCTGGCTCCTCTCGATGTGGAGGAGCAGCGGCTTTACTTTGAGCTCCCCCCGGATGACAGAGCTTCTCACCATATTACGCCTATACTGACTCACCTGCACTGGCTTCCTGTGCACTTAAGATGTGACTTTAAGGTTTTACTACTTAGATATAAAATACTACACGGTCTAGCTTCGTCCTATCTTGTCGATTGCATTGTACCATATGTCCCGGCAAGAAATCTGCGTTCAAAGAACTCCGGCTTATTAGTGATTCCCAGAGCCCAAAAAAAGTCTGCGGGCTATAGAGCGTTTTCTATTGGGGCTCCAGTACTATGGAATGCCCTCCCGGTAACAATTAGAGATGCTACCTCAGTAGAAGCATTTAAGTCCCATCTTAAAACTCATTTGTATACTCTAGCCTTTAAATAGCCCCCCTGTTAGACCAGTTGATCTGCCGTTTCTTTTCTTTTCTCCTCTGCTCCCCTGTTCCTTGTGGAGGGGTTGGGGGGCACAGGTCCAGTGGCCATTGATGAAGTGCTGGCTGTCCGGAGTCGGGACCCGGGGTGGACCGCTTGCCTGTGCATTGGCTGGGAACATCTCTGCGCTGCTGACCCGTCTCCGCTCGGGATGGTGTCCTGCTGGCCCCACTATGGACTGGACTCTTACTATTATGTTGGATCCACTATGGACTGGACTCTCACACTATTATGTTAGATCCACTATGGACTGGACTCTTACTATTATGTTGGATCCACTATGGACTGGACTCTCACACTATTATGTTAGATCCACTATGGACTGGACTCTTACTATTATGTTAGATCCACTATGGACTGGACTCTTACTATTATGTTGGATCCACTATGGACTGGACTCTTACTATTATGTTAGATCCACTATGGACTGGACTCTCACTATTATGTTAGATCCACTATGGACTGGACTTTCACACTATTATGTTAGATCCACTATGGACTGGACTCTCACTATTATGTTAGATCCACTATGGACTGGACTCTCACTATTATGTTGGATCCACTATGGACTGGACTCTCACTATTATGTTAGATCCACTATGGACTGGACTCTCACACTATTATGTTAGATCCACTATGGACTGGACTCTCACTATTATGTTGGATCCACTATGGACTGGACTCTCACTATTATGTTAGATCCACTATGGACTGGACTCTCACACTATTATGTTAGATCCACTATGGACTGGACTCTCACTATTATGTTAGATCCACTATGGACTGGACTCTCACTATTATGTTGGATCCACTATGGACTGGACTCTCACTATTATGTTAGATCCACTATGGACTGGACTCTCACACTATTATGTTGGATCCACTATGGACTGGACTCTCACAATATTATGTCAGACCCACTCGACATCCATTGCTTTCGGTCTCCCCTAGAGGGGGGGGGGGGGGGGTTACCCACATATGCGGTCCTCTCCAAGGTTTCTCATAGTCATTCACATCGACGTCCCACTGGGGTGAGTTTTTCCTTGCCCTTATGTGGGCTTTGTACCGAGGATGTCGTTGTGGCTTGTGCAGCCCTTTGAGACACTTGTGATTTAGGGCTATATAAATAAACATTGATTGATTGATTGATTGATTGATTGAATAATGACTGAATTAATTGATTAATTACAAATTATTGGATTGGCAGACCGGGGTGGTGGTTCCTCTCTTTAAGAAGGGGAACCGGAGGGTGTGTTCCAACTATCGTGGGATCACACTCCTCAGCCTTCCCGGTAAGGTCTATTCAGGTGTGCTGGAGAGGAGGCTACGCCGGATAGTCGAACCTCGGATTCAGGAGGAACAGTGTGGTTTTCGTCCTGGTCGTGGAACTGTGGACCAGCTCTATACTCTCGGCAGGGTCCTTGAGGGTGCATGGGAGTTTGCCCAACCAGTCTACATGTGCTTTGTGGACTTGGAGAAGGCATTCGACCGTGTACCCCGGGAAGTCCTGTGGGGAGTGCTCAGAGAGTATGGGGTAACGGACTGTCTTATTGTGGCAGTTCGCTCCCTGTATAATCAGTGCCAGAGCTTGGTCCGCATTGCCGGCAGTAAGTCGGACACGTTTCCAGTGAGGGTTGGACTCCGCCAAGGCTGCCCTTTGTCACCGATTCTGTTCATAACCTTTATGGACAGAATTTCTAGACGCAGTCAGGGCGTTGAGGGGATCTGGTTTGGTGGCTGCAGGATTAGGTCTCTGCTATTTGCAGATGATGTGGTCCTGATGGCTTCCTCCGGCAAAGATCTTCAGCTCTCGCTGGATCGGTTCGCAGCCGAGTGTGAAGCGACTGGGATGGGAATCAGCACCTCCAAGTCCGAGTCCATGGTTCTCTCCCGGAAAAGGGTGGAGTGCCATCTCCGGGTTGGGGAGGAGATCTTGCCCCAAGTGGAGGAGTTCAAGTACCTCGGAGTCTTGTTCACGAGTGGGGGAAGAGTGGATCGTGAGATCGACAGGCGGATCGGTGCGGCGTCTTCAGTAATGCGGACGCTCTATCGATCCGTTGTGGTGAAGAAGGAGCTGAGCCGGAAGGCAAAGCTCTCGATTTACCGGTCGATCTACGTTCCCATCCTCACCTATGGTCATGAGCTTTGGGTCATGACCGAAAGGACAAGATCACGGGTACAAGCGGCCGAAATGAGTTTCCTCCGCCGAGTGGCGGGGCTCTCCCTTAGAGATAGGGTGAGAAGCTCTGTCATCCGGGGGGAGCTCAAAGTAAAGCCGCTGCTCCTCCACATGGAGAGGAGCCAGATGAGGTGGTTCGGGCATCTGGTCAGGATGCCACCCGAACGCCTCCCTAGGAAGGTGTTTCGGGCACGTCCGACCGGTAGGAGGCCACAGGGAAGACCCAGGACACGCTGGGAAGACTATCTCTCCTGGCTGGCCTGGGAACGCCTCGGGATCCCCCGGGAGGAGCTGGACGAAGTGGCTGGGGAGAGGGAAGTCTGGGCTTCCCTGCTTAAGCTGCTGCCCCCGCGACCCGACCTCGGATAAGCGGAAGAAGATGGATGGGATGGATGGATGGAATTACAAATTACAAAACTGTTGTATACTAATTCATAGATGTTATTTTATTATATAAAAAGGTCAGTAAATGATTCTATATATTTGTAAACGCTTTGAAGTGGGAAAGGGGTAGGATTAAATAAGCTTTGCTTCTTCCTACTCCTTTTCGGGCATGATGTAAAATGAAATGATAAGAAATTGTGTGATGTATTGTGATGTAAGTGTGTTCATGTTCCAAATAAAAGAAAGAAAAAAAATGAACAAAACGTGCAGAATTCCATTAGCTCAAAACAATTGAAGGTTCAACTTGTTCATGTAAATATCATCACCTTTTATGGGGCTTTGGCTTCATTCAAAATGACCAACATAACCCTGGAGCCCAAAAAAAGTCTGATTAGGTAGAAAGAGTGACATCCATTAATGTCAGGATGAGAAATGCTTCCACGGACTCCCCCAGCAGGCCAACCTGCAGAAATCAGTAAGCAAACTTCATTTGTCTCTGTTTGTCTTAGAGCCGCCGCAAATTGTCTCTTAACTACAGCGTGTTGCGCACGGGAAGTCAAATTACACTTTCCGTCTTCATACCTTGTCATTGTCATGAAGACCTAAATCCCCTCAGCTGTTTCGGCAAGATAACGCCAGCCAACCGGGATTGGTGTGGTGTAGATCACACGAGCTGGAGTGGTGAAATGTTCGATGAAATAGAAAAGCGAACAAGACTAAAATGTTACTTTTATGCTTGTGAATATTGTCCAAGTGTTGGCCTTGTTAAATATTCAAATATAACGTTCACGCCGTCTTGCAGGTATCCCCAAAAGGACCCCTTCTATTAATTTTGCTTGACAGTAATCTTATGCATAATGATTATAATGAATGAGATCCCATGTCAGTATCCTTGAAAATTAATTACAACATCAATTAAGTGATTAAGTTTGGTAGCATTTGTATTAAAGATCATTGGCAAGGTAAGGTGAATTGTACCGTGCATCGTTTTCTTATATGATTGTGAGCTAGCATGTGTTTGTGTTTGCTCACAGAATCCTTTAGAGCAGGGGTCCCCAACCTTTTTTCCACCAGGGACCGGTTTAATGTATGCATTATTTTTACGGACCAGCGTTTCACGTGTGGGAGATAAAGACAGCCAAAAAGTTAGCATGAAAAATCAACTCACTATAATGCAGAAATGATTAAAGTTATATATATATATATATATATATATATATATATATATATATATATATATATATATATATACATATATATATATATATATATATATATATATATATATATATAAATATATATATATATATATATATATATATATATATATATATATGTATATATATATATATATATATATATACGTATATATAAATATATATATATATATATATATATATATATATATATATATACATATATACATATATATATATATATATATATATATATATATATATATATATATATATATATATATATATACAGGTAAAAGCCAGTAAATTAGAATATTTTGAAAAACTTGATTTATTTCAGTAATTGCATTCAAAAGGTGTAACTTGTACATTATATTTATTCATTGCCCACAGACTGATGCATTTAAATGTTTATTTCATTTAATTTTGATGATTTGAAGTGGCAACAAATGAAAATCCAAAATTCCGTGTGTCACAAAATTAGAATATTACTTAAGGCTAATACAAAAAAGGGATTTTTAGAAATGTTGGCCAACTGAAAAGTATGAAAATGAAAAATATGAGCATGTACAATACTCAATACTTGGTTGGAGCTCCTTTTGCCTCAATTACTGCGTTAATGCGGCGTGGCATGGAGTCGATGAGTTTCTGGCACTGCTCAGGTGTTATGAGAGCCCAGGTTGCTCTGATAGTGGCCTTCAACTCTTCTGCGTTTTTGGGTCTGGCATTCTGCATCTTCCTTTTCACAATACCCCACAGATTTTCTATGGGGCTAAGGTCAGGGGAGTTGGCGGGCCAATTTAGAACAGAAATACCATGGTCCGTAAACCAGGCACGGGTAGATTTTGCGCTGTGTGCAGGCGCCAAGTCCTGTTGGAACTTGAAATCTCCATCTCCATAGAGCAGGTCAGCAGCAGGAAGCATGAAGTGCTCTAAAACTTGCTGGTAGACGGCTGCGTTGACCCTGGATCTCAGGAAACAGAGTGGACCGACACCAGCAGATGACATGGCACCCCAAACCATCACCCAACCATGCAAATTTGGCATTTCCTTTGGAAATCGAGGTCCCAGAGTCTGGAGGAAGACAGGAGAGGCACAGGATCCACGTTGCCTGAAGTCTAGTGTAAAGTTTCCACCATCAGTGATGGTTTGGGGTGCCATGTCATCTGCTGGTGTCGGTCCACTCTGTTTCCTGAGATCCAGGGTCAACGCAGCCGTCTACCAGCAAGTTTTAGAGCACTTCATGCTTCCTGCTGCTGACCTGCTCTATGGAGATGGAGATTTCAAGTTCCAACAGGACTTGGCGCCTGCACACAGCGCAAAATCTACCCGTGCCTGGTTTACGGACCATGGTATTTCTGTTCTAAATTGGCCCGCCAACTCCCCTGACCTTAGCCCCATAGAAAATCTGTGGGGTATTGTGAAAAGGAAGATGCAGAATGCCAGACCCAAAAACGCAGAAGAGTTGAAGGCCACTATCAGAGCAACCTGGGCTCTCATAACACCTGAGCAGTGCCAGAAACTCATGGACTCCATGCCACGCCGCATTAACGCAGTAATTGAGGCAAAAGGAGCTCCAACCAAGTATTGAGTATTGTACATGCTCATATTTTTCATTTTCATACTTTTCAGTTGGCCAACATTTCTAAAAATCCCTTTTTTGTATTAGCCTTAAGTAATATTCTAATTTTGTGACACACGGAATTTTGGATTTTCATTTGTTGCCACTTCAAATCATCAAAATTAAATGAAATAAACATTTGAATGCATCAGTCTGTGTGCAATGAATAAATATAATGTACAAGTTACACCTTTTGAATGCAATTACTGAAATAAATCAAGTTTTTCAAAATATTCTAATTTACTGGCTTCTACCTGTATATATATATATATATATATATATATATATATATATATATATATATATATTGTCCATCCTTGTGCTATTCTCTGTCACTATTTTTCGAACCATGCCAAACACATCTGATGATGCATTCTGTGTGGCACGCAAAAAAGTGCTTTCATCAAATGCACTAGATGGCAGTATTGTCCTGTTTAAGAGTGTCACAACATTGCTGTTTACGGCAGACGAACTGCTTTACGGTATACAAAAACGTGACTGCTGTTGTTGTGTGTTGTTGCCGCGCTGGGAGGACGTTAATGAAACTGCCTAACAATAAACCCACATAAGAAACCAAGAACTCGCCCTACATCTTTCTAAAGTTATAACGTTATCGGGCAGGTATGCTGTTTATGTTGTGGGTTAGCGGACTCAGGTCTTCATGGACCTGAGTCCGCCTGAATTTCGGGAGATTTTTGGGAGAAAATTTGTCCCGGGAGGTTTTCGGGAGATGCGCTGAATTTCGGGAGTCTCCCGGAAAATCCGGGAGGGTTGGCAAGTATGATCGTCACACACACACACACACACACACACACTAGTGAAATGTGTTCTCTGCATTTGACCCATCCCCTGTTGTATATTCGATGGGTGACGAGCCAAAAAGACGCCAGCGAGGAATCGTCGAACAGAAAGCTGTATTTGTTTCAGCGAGCCTCAGACTGGAACTGCAGCTTCTAGGATATGGAGTATGGACCGGATCACTCCTAAGTTAAAAATAAAGTACCAATGATTGTCACACACACACTAGGTGTGGTGAAATGTGTCCTCTGCATTTGACCCATCACCTTGTTCACACCCTGGGAGGTGAGGGGAGCAGAGAGCAGCAGCGGTTGCCGCGCCCAGGAATAATTTTTTGGTGATTTAACCCCAAATTCTAATCCTAACCCTAACCCCAATCCTAACCCCAACCCCAACCCTAGCCCCAACCCCAACCCCAACCCCAACCCCAACCCCAAACCTAACCCTACCCTAACCATAACCCTAACCATAACCCTAACCCTAACCCTAACCCTAACCCTAACCTTAACCCAAACCTTAATCCTAATCCTAATCCTAATCCTAATCCTAACCCTAACCCTAACTCTAACTCCAACCTTAACCCCAACCCCAACCCCAATCCTAACCCTACCCACATCCCAAACCCCCAACCCTAACGCTAACCCTAACCCTAACTTTAACCCTAACCCCCAACCCTAACCCTAACCCCACCCACAACCCTAGCCCTAACCAACTATTTTGCTTTATGCCTAACCCTAACCCTAATCTTAATCCTAACCTTAACCCTAATCCTAAAACTAACCCTAACCCTAACCCCAAACCAAACCCTAACCCTAACCCCACCCCCAACCCTAGCCTTAACCCTAACCAACTATTATTCTTTATGCCTAACCCTTACCCTAATCCTAATCCTAACCTTAACCTTAACCCTAATCCTAACCCTAACCCTAACCCTAACAATAACCCCAACCCTAACCCCAACCCCAACCCTAGCCCCAACCCCAACCCTAATCCTACCCTAACCCTAACCTTAACCCTAACCCCAACCCCAACCTCAACCCTAACACTTACCCTAACCCTGCCTAAACCTAACCCTAATCCTAACCCTAACTCTAACACTAACCCCATCCCCAACCCCAACCCTCGCCCTATCCCTAACCCTAACCCCTAACCCTAACCCTAACCCTAACCCCTAACCCTAACCCTAACCCCTAACCCTAACCCTAACCCTAACCCCTAACCCTAACCCTAACCCTATCCCAACCCTAACCCTAACCCGAACCCCCAACCCTAACCCTAACACCACCCCCAACCCTAGCCCTAACCCTAACCAACTTTTTTCTTCCTGCCTAACCCTAACCCTAACTTTAACCCCAACCCCAACCCAAACACTAACCCTAACGCTAACCCTAACCCTAATCCTAAACCTAACCACTAACCCTAACCCCTAAATCTAACTCTAACCCTAACCCCTAACCCTAACCCTAACCCTAACACTAACCCCTAACCCTAACCCTAACCCTAACCCTAACCCCCACCCTAAGCCCAACCCCAACCCCATACCCAACCCCAAACCTAACCCTAACCCTAACCCGAACCCCCAACCATAACCCTAACCCCACCCCCAACCCTAGCTCTAACCCTAACCAACTATGTTTCTTTATGCCTAACCCTAACCCTAACTCTAACCCCAACCCCAACCCTAAATCTAACCCTAACGCTAACCCTAACCCTAACCCTAACCCTAACCCTAACCCTAACCCTAACCCTAACCACTAACCCTAACCCTCACCCTAACCCTAAAAAAAATGTTAATTGTTAAAATTGTTTAAAAAAATAAAAAAAATTAAAAATTGTTTAAAATTGTTTTTAAAAAAATTAAAAAACTTAAAAAAAGTTTAAAAAAAAAAAAAAAAAAAAAAAAATTTAAATAACTTAAAAAACTTAAAAAACTTAAAAAACTTAAAAAAGTTTAAAAAGTTTAAAAAGTTTAAAAAGTTTAAAAAGTTTAAAAAGTTTAAAAAGTTTAAAAAGTTTAAAAAATAAAAAAAATAAAAAAAAAATTTAAAAACATTTTTAAAAAATTTAAAAAATTTTAAAAACATTTTTAAAAAATTTAAAAAATTTGAAAATCATTTTTTACCTTGAAAATAATTTTTACCCTTGAAAAAAAAATGTTACTTTGAAATTTTTTTTTTACCTTGAAAATGATTTTTTACCTTGAAAAAAAATTTTTACCTTGAAAAAAAAAATGTAACTTGAAATTTTTTTTTACCTTTAAAATCATTTGTTTACCTTGAAAATCATTTTTAACCTTGAAAAAAAAATTTTACCTTGAAAATTTTTTTTTACCTTGAAAATCATTTTTTACCTTGAAAATCATGTTTTAACTTAAAACACTTTTTTTTTATTTTTAAATTTTTTTTAACTTTTTGAATTTTTTTGTAAATTTTTGTAAATTTTTGTAAATTTTTGTAAATTTTTGTAAATTTTTGTAAATTTTTGTAAATTTTTGTAAATTTTTTAATTTTTTTTTTAATTTTTTTTATTTTTTAAACCTTTTTAAAGTTTTTTTAATTTTTAAAAAAATTTCTAGTTTTTTTAATTTTTCCAAAAATTTATATTTTTTATTTTTATTTTTTTTTATTTTTTTAAATAATTTTTAATTTTTTAATTTTTTTTAATTTTTTAATTTTTTTTTTAATTTTTTAAAAATATTTTTAATTTTTTTAAAATATTTTTATCTTTTTTTAACTTTTAAAAATGTTTTTTACCCTAACCCTAACCCTAACCCTAACCTTTTAGCAGATCAGCTTTGCGTATGCAACCAAACCTTTAGTAAACCAGTTCCTAAGTGTCTTCCATTCTAAAGGTCTGCTGTCAAGGTTTTGAAACATAACACACGGAAATATATTTCTTCATTTCCTACCACATTTGTTTTTGAAGTGTCATATTTGTTACGTATGACGGGGGGAGGTGACGACACAACAGCAGGAATCAGTTCTATGGGTTTATAATCAGTTCAATGGCAACATATACATCTGTGGCTTATCGTCAGGTGCGGCTAATATATGGAAAAATATTTTAAGCGGGTGTGGCTTGTATCCCGCTGCGCTCTATAACTCGGAAAATACGGTAATAAAGCGATTGAACGTGCGTCAATAAAAGTGTCCAGAAACAGGTTATTGTAGGATTGTTATTGTTATGATTGTCACTTTATTAATTGTTCATTATTCCCCCATAGTAGTAGCGATAAGTGTGTATGCTGCTTGCACTAGTAAAGAACTACTTAATAGACAACTTGCTGGGATTCTAAAGCAGTCCTAATGGCATCAAAAATCGTGTGCTGGGTTACATCAAACGCATCGGTAATGGTGTTGTAACGTACATAAAAGTAATGGATTAGATTACTCGTTACTAGAAAAACAAACAGCGTTAGAAATGCCGTTAATATGTAACTAAACATCGACCTCTGAACCTCACCAATGTTTACGTTTGGTAACGCCTTGATTTAGGCTACCTTCCCCTATGGTAAACCTTTACAATTCACATTCTAAAGGCATGCCTTCCAAAAAAGGACTAACCAGGATCCGCTTGGCTTTCAGCACAGTCGGGTGGAGGCTTTGAAGGAGTGAGCGCACGGTTGCAAGTGGAGATGGATGAGTGGGGATCAAGATCCTCAAAGACGCTGAGACGTCCGACTACCCACAAAGCATCCATTCCTCAGCCCTTAGTTATCAGAATATCATGGAGCATATTCATAACTTAAAATGGCTCAAGTTCTTGTGAATGGCGCAAGCGAGAAGTCGGGGGCTGGAGAGAGGCGACGATGTCCGTGTCCAAGCGAGGGCCGAGGGTCGAGAGAAGCAGGCCAAAGCCCGTACGGGAGTCGAGGCACACAGCTCGATCACAGGATACCGCGAGGAACACAGAGGAGATAAGACACAAGCAGAGGGAAGTCACAGAGAGAGCAGGTACGAGGAGGGACGCCAGAGATGGGATACTTACTACAGGGAGTGAACTACGTTCCGGCACTGGATCTTCGGGTCCGTCGGTCTTTATGCCGTCTGCCCTCATCAGACCCAGGTGCGCAGATTGATGATTGCCTGCAGCCGTGCAGCATGCGCCATAACAATGTTTTCTCAATTTGGACTTTGATCATGAATTATTGTTGACTTACTCTACGCCGCCGGTGTAGTGGTATCATGCAAGATTCCCATTCTTGCGAACCAGGTTCGATTCCCGGGCGACGCGCGTATTTTTGCCATGAATGATTAACGTGGACCCCGACTTAAACAAGTTGAAAAAGTTATTTGGGTGTTACCATTTAGTGGTCAATTGTACGGAATATGTGCAATCTACTAATAAAAGTTGCAATCAATCAATCAATCAATCAATGCAAGCTTGTCAGTTTCAAAAACATTGCGCTGTGTTTTCGATATTTTTCATTGCTGCTTTTATTTATTTATTAGATGCCTTTTACTGAATATGCACAAGCACTGTTTTAATATTATGTGATAATGCCTTTTATACTATATTTTATGTACTGTATGTGATTGCATGCTTGATTGATTGATATTTGTCCTCGGCAAGTGTCCACCTCCCCAGAGATGGGATACTTACTACAGGGAGTGAACTACGTTCCGGCACTGGATCTTCGGGTCCTCCGGTCTTTATGCCGTCTGCCCTCATCAGACCCAGGTGCGCCGATTGATGATTGCCTGCAGCCGTGCAGCATGCGCCATAACAATTTTTTCTCAATCTGGACTTTGATCATGAATTATTGTTGACTTACTCTACGCCGCTGGTGTAGTGGTATCATGCAAGATACCCATTCCCGTGACCCGGGTTCGATTCCCGGGCAGCGCACGTATTTTTACCATGAATGATTAACGTGGACCTCGACTTAAACAAGTTGAAAAAGTTATTTGGGTGTTACCATTTAGTGGTCAATTGTACAGAATATGTACTGTACTGTGCAATCTACTAATAAAAGTTTCAATCAATCAATCAATCAATACAAGCTTGTCAGTTTCAAAAACATTGCGCTGTGTTTTCGATATTTTTCATTGCTGCTTTTATTTATTTATTAGATGCCTTTTACTGAATATGCACAAGCACTGTTTTAATATTATGTGATAATGCCTTTTATACTATATTTTATGTACTGTATGTGATTGTATGCTTGATTGATTGATATTTGTCCTCGGCACGTGTCCACCTCATCACAGACTGAGAAACACTGCTGTCAGTCACGTACGGTCACTAGAAGCAGGTGAGGCCCTGACCATGGTATTTCTGTTCTAAATTGGCCCGCCAACTCTCCTGACCTTAGCCCCATAGAAAATCTGTGGGGTATTGTGAAAAGGAAGATGCAGAATGCCAGACCCAAAAACGCAGAAGAGTTGAAGGCCACTATCAGAGCAACCTGGGCTCTCATAACACCTGAGCAGTGCCAGAAACTCATCGACTCCATGCCACGCCGCATTAACGCAGTAATTGAGGCAAAAGGAGCTCCAACCAAGTATTGAGTATTGTACATGCTCATATTTTTCATTTTCATACTTTTCAGTTGGCCAACATTTCTAAAAATCCCTTTTTTGTATTAGCCTTAAGTAATATTCTAATTTTGTGACACACGGAATTTTGGATTTTCATTTGTTGCCACTTCAAATCATCAAAATTAAATGAAATAAACATTTGAATGCATCAGTCTGTGTGCAATGAATAAATATAATGTACAAGTTACACCTTTTGAATGCAATTACTGAAATAAATCAAGTTTTTCAAAATATTCTAATTTACTGGCTTTTACCTGTATATATATATATATATATATATATATATATATATATATATATATATATATATATATATATATATATATATATATATATATATATATATATATATGCACATGCTCCATTTTTTTTGCTCTTACATGTCAGAGATGTACTTTGGGCCAAGACTTGTACACAAGCTAAGGTGTTTTAAAGTATATTCTCTGAGCAACAGGAGACCGGCACTCGGCTAACATGGTCATATTTCCTGGTTCTAGTCAGGACTCGAGCAGCAGCATTCTGGATGTCCTGCAGCTGCTTCACATATATGGTGATGATAAGTCCGGCCAGCATTTATCTTGGCTGGAAAAAGACAACCACAGAAAGCTCAAATCTCAACTTGTAAGGTCACGCAACACATTTGGGACATTTGGGGGAGAAATGACTTTTCTTAGCAGATTTTCCGAGATGCCGAACACATTTAAAGGCCCCTGTTGAGACCAAATTAAAGGATCTTCTTTTGTTTGACAAACTCAGCAGGGGAGATCAAGCATAAGCAAAAACCCTTTTTTTTTTTTTTTAACCACTGTCTCTAAGATTTGCCCCTTTCTTCCATGGAAGAAAGGGTGTGAGGCCGAGGCGCAGTCAAGACCAGCCCCCCCGCCAAGAAGCAATTAAATGCCCCGGCCTTGTGAAGGTCTCCCAGCAGTGCAACTAGAAAAAAAGAGCCATGTGGTCGGACGCTGGGAGGAAGGGAACAAGTTAAGCAGAATAGCAAGCGTGTGCAGAGAGGGGCTCTCACACGTCAATATTTACATAATGAAAGCAAAAAAAAAGCTTTGGAAAATGGAGTTTTGCTGGTATGCAACATGAAGACTCAATGTGCAATCCCCAGAGCTGGAGCATTCACGTGCCTTCTAGCAACCATTTTGGCCCAGGGAATCTTTCAGAAGCAGATGAATGTTGGTCGTGCTCTGCCAGGTTTGGGCCGGTCTTAAATCTGTGCTGCTGATGCAACCTCCAGCAACGCTCGTCCACAGTGCATTTATAGCCACTCAGCTCCTTCCCGCATACAAACGTGGTCTTCTTTTTTCACGTTAGGGTTGTACGGTACACCCGTATTAGTAAAGTAGCGCAATACTAATCAATCATATTCAAATCATATTCTTAAAGGTACCAAAAGCTCACTTTTATTTTATAAGAAAAAAATAAAATAAAATAAATGAATACATATTGACTGTTGTTACCCAAAGTATATTAGGTGGGATTTTTCAGAAAAACAAATACAGGTAAAAGCCAGTAAATTAGAATATTTTGAAAAACTTGATTTATTTCAGTAATTGCATTCAAAAGGTGTAACTTGTACATTATATTTATTCATTGCACACAGACTGATGCATTCAAATGTTTATTTCATTTAATTTTGATGATTTGAAGTGGCAAAAAATGAAAATCCAAAATTCCGTGTGTCACAAAATTAGAATCTTACTTAAGGCTAATACAAAAAAGGGATTTTTAGAAATGTTGGCCAACTGAAAAGTATGAAAATGAAAAATATGAGCATGTACAATACTCAATACTTGGTTGGAGCTCCTTTTGCCTCAATTACTGCGTTAATGCGGCGTGGCATGGAGTCGATGAGTTTCTGGCACTGCTCAGGTGTTATGAGAGCCCAGGTTGCTCTGATAGTGGCCTTCAACTCTTCTGCGTTTTTGGGTCTGGCATTCTGCATCTTCCTTTTCACAATACCCCACAGATTTTCTATGGGGCTAAGGTCAGGGGAGTTGGCGGGGCAATTTAGAACAGAAATACCATGGTCCGTAAACCAGGCACGGGTAGATTTTGCGCTGTGTGCAGGCGCCAAGTCCTGTTGGAACTTGAAATCTCCATCTCCATAGAGCAGGTCAGCAGCAGGAAGCATGAAGTGCTCTAAAACTTGCTGGTAGACGGCTGCGTTGACCCTGGATCTCAGGAAACAGAGTGGACCGACACCAGCAGATGACATGGCACCCCAAACCATCACCCAACCATGCAAATTTTGCATTTCCTTTGGAAATCGAGGTCCCAGAGTCTGGAGGAAGACAGGAGAGGCACAGGATCCACGTTGCCTGAAGTCTAGTGTAAAGTTTCCACCATCAGTGATGGTTTGGGGTGCCATGTCATCTGCTGGTGTCGGTCCACTCTGTTTCCTGAGATCCAGGGTCAACGCAGCCGTCTACCAGCAAGTTTTAGAGCACTTCATGCTTCCTGCTGCTGACCTGCTCTATGGAGATGGAGATTTCAAGTTCCAACAGGGCTTGGCGCCTGCACACAGCGCAAAATCTACCCGTGCCTGGTTTACGGACCATGGTATTTCTGTTCTAAATTGGCCCGCCAACTCCCCTGACCTTAGCCCCATAGAAAATATGTGGGGTATTGTGAAAAGGAAGATGCAGAATGCCAGACCCCAAAACGCAGAAGAGTTGAAGGCCACTATCAGAGCAACCTGGGCTCTCATAACACCTGAGCAGTGCCAGAAACTCATCGACTCCATGCCACGCCGCATTAACGCAGTAATTGAGGCAAAAGGAGCTCCAACCAAGTATTGAGTATTGTACATGCTCATATTTTTCATTTTCATACTTTTCAGTTGGCCAACATTTCTAAAAATCCCTTTTTTGTATTAGCCTTAAGTAATATTCTAATTTTGTGACACACGGAATTTTGGATTTTCATTTGTTGCCACTTCAAATCATCAAAATTAAATGAAATAAACATTTGAATGCATCAGTCTGTGTGCAATGAATAAATATAATGTACAAGTTACACCTTTTGAATGCAATTACTGAAATAAATCAAGTTTTTCAAAATATTCTAATTTACTGGCTTTTACCTGTACAGTAACACAAAAACAACCTGTCTCTGTGATCACTATAGGTCAGGGGTCGGCAACCCGCGGCTCCGGAGCCGCATGCGGATCTTTGATCACTCTGATGCGGCTCAGCAGCTTACTTGCTGAACCCCCCAATTTTCCCGTGAGACTTTCGGATTTTAGTGCCTCTCGGCTATAATAAGGGCGTGCCATGATGGTACAACATTTGGCGCCCTCTCCAATCTGTATTAACAGCGTGCCAGCCAATACTTGTTATACGATTTACATCTTCTGCTTGCACACGTACGTGACAGCAAGGCATACTTGGTCAACAGCCACACAGGTTACACTGACGGTGGTCATATAAAACAACTTTAACACTCTTACTAATAATGCGCCACACTTTGAACCAAAACCAAACAAGAATGACAAACACATTTCGGGAGAACATCTGCACCTTAACACAACATAAACACAACAGAAGCCTGCAGTGTGTCTCCGTTCCGTGGCCTTGATGTCGTGCTAGTCCAAAGTCAACAACAACAGGTGTGTGTCCATGAGAGACAAGAAGGGAGTTTGTTGTGTCTTCTCCGCACTGTCCTTCGGGAGAGTCTCCAAGCCAGGGAAACAATCCAAGTTAGAATGTTTTGTATACGAGTGAAAATACATTTTGCTTTTCACTCTAAATTGTCTATGACTGGTCCTCAAATTCATCCTTCTGGGCAGATAGTCCGATGTGATCCAAAATCACAAGAGTGTCCACAGTTCTTCCCGCATCCTCCAATCATTTGTGGCAGCTTTGGGGTACTTTGAAGACTGCCAGCAACTTCCAATTTGTGGACAAACCAGAGCAACGCTTACTCCAATCAGCAGATGTCCTATTGTCATCATTCCGATTAGGTCGATATCTTCAAGTCCTCCATTGAAAGGGTCCCCAGGCACACGGCACTGCTTCTTCTCCCAAGAGTCCGTGGTGTGTCCAGCAACAACCGCTCCGTCACGACAAGCAGGTTCCCCTAAACCCAAGATCTTGTCAATTTCATTGAGGCCAGTTAATTAGTTCCAATGTTGATTTGGAGAGCAGTGCAAAAAAAGGCAACAAAAGAAGTTAAGACAAGACAAAGAAGACCAGGAGGGAATATTGTTACGTTACAAACTTCTGTGTGGTGTTGCTACCTTATTTGTGATTATTCCAAGCTGATTACCATCTACCCGGGCGTAGTAGCGGCACTTGAACTGAATGTGACAGCGTGTCATAATTACGACGGTCAGCTAGGGTTAAAAAAAAAAAATACAGATAGTCACATCATTAGTCCAAAATCTTAACGGTCTTCCTGGACAGACCCAATTAGGAACCGGTACCAGAAAATACCAGTACACAGTGTACATCTCTACTAACAAGTATGCTAATGACCAAGTTTTTGCAAAACACTCGCATGTAGTTTCAGCCCATGGAAGCCTGATTATAACTTAGAGAAATTACCCAGGATGCAAGTAAGTATTTCCACGTCATGGCTGTGTTTTAGTGGCCGGGTGATGACGTTTGGAGGATCTTCCAGGCTTCCGGCGAGTACTGTAATGGACAGAACACACTTCGAGCTATTATATTGGGTCAGACGAGTGTAAACGTGACTATAAGGGTGTAATTATACGGTTAAATTCTCTAATTATGATCCATCCATCCATCCATCTTCTTCCGCTTATCCGAGGTCGGGTCGCGGGGGCAGCAGCCTAAGCAGGGAAGCCCAGACTTCCCTCTCCCCAGCCACTTTGTCCAACTCCTCCCGGGGGATCCCGAGGCGTTCCCAGGCCAACCGGGATATATAGTCTTCCGAACGTGTCCTGGGTCTTCCCCGTGGCCTCCTACCAGTCGGACGTGCCCTAAACACCTCCCTAGGGAGGCGTTCGGGTGGCATCCTGACCAGATGCCCGAACCACCTCATCTGGATCCTCTCCATGTGGAGGAGCAGCGGCTTTACTTTGAGCTCCCCCTGGATGACAGAGCTTCTCACCCTATCTCTAAGGGAGAGCCCCGCCACCCGGCTGAGGAAACTCATTTTGGCCGCTTGTACCCGTGATCTTGTTCTTTCGGTCATGACCCAAAGCTCATGACCATAGGTGAGGATGGGAACGTAGATCGACCGGTAAATCGAGAGCTTTGCCTTCCGGCTCAGCTCCTTCTTCACCACAACGGATCGATACAGCGTCCGCATTACTGAAGACGCCGCACCGATCCGCCTGTCGATCTCACCATCGACTCTTCCCTCACTCGTGAACAAGACTCCGAGGTACTTGAACTCCTCCACTTGGGGCAAGATCTCCTCCCCAACCCGGAGATGGCACTCCACCCTTTTGGACTCAGACTTGGAGGTGCTGATTCTCATCCCAGTCGCTTCACACTCGGCTGCGAACCGATTCAGTGAGAGCTGAAGATCCTGGCCAGATGAAGCCATCAGGACCACATCATCTGTAAAAAGCAGAGACCTAATCCTGCAGCCACCAAACCAGATACCCTCAATGCCCTGACTGTGCCTAGAAATTCTGTCCATAAAGGTTATGAACAGAATCGGTGACAAAGGGCATCCCTGGCGCAGACCAACCCTCACTGGAAAGGGGTCCGACTTACTGCCAGCAATGCGGACCAAGCTCTGACACTGATTATACAGGGAGCGAACCGCCACAATAAGACAGTCCGATACCCCATACTCTCTGAGCACTCCCCACAGGACTTCCCGAGGGACACGGTCGAATGCCTTCTCCAAGTCCACAAAGCACATGTAGACTGGTTGGGCAAACTCCCATGCACCCTCAAGGACCCTGCCGAGAGTATAGAGCTGGTCCACAGTTCCACGACCAGGACGAAAATCACACTGTTCCCCCTGAATCTGAGGTCCGACTATCCGGCGTAGCCTCCTCTCCAGTACACCTGAATAGACCTTACCGGGAAGGCTGAGGAGTGTAATCCCACGATAGTTGGAACACACCCTCCGGTTCCCCTTTCTTAAAGAGAGGAACCACCACCCCGGTCTGCCAATCCAGAGGTACCGCCCCCGATGTCCACGGGATGTTGCAGAGTCTTGTCAACCAAGACAGCCCCACAACATCCAGAGCCTTAAGGAACTCCGGGCGGATCTCATCCACCCCCGGGGCCTTTCCACAGAGGAGCTTTTTAACTACCTCGGCAACCTCAGCCCCAGAAATAGGAGAGCCCACCACAGATTCCCCAGGCCCTGCTTCCTCATAGGAAGACGTACTGGTAGGATTGAGGAGGTCTTCGAAGTTTTCCCTCCACCGATCCACAACATCCGCAGTCGAGGTCAGCAGGACACCATCCTCACCATACACGGTGTTGACATTGCACTGCTTCCCCTTCCTGAGGCGGTGGATGGTGGTCCAGAATTGCTTCGAAGCCGTCCGGAAGTCGTTTTCCATGGCTTCCCCGAACTCCTCCCATGTCCGAGTTTTTGCCTCCGCGACCGCCTAAGCCGGACATTGCTTGGCCTCTCGGTACCTGTCCGCTGCCTCCGGAGTCCTATGAGCCAAAAGAGCTCAATAGGACTCTGTCTTCAGCTGGACGGCATCCCTTACCGCCGGTGTCCACCAGCGGGTTCTAGGATTACCGCCACGACAGGCACCAACCACCTTGCGGCCACAGCTCCGATCGGCCGCCTCGACAATAGAGGCACGGAACATGGTCCACTCAGACTCAATGTCCAGTCCCTCCCTCGTGACATGTTCAAAGTTCTTCCGGAGGTGGGAATTGAAACTCTCTCTGACAGGAGACTCTGCCAGGCGAATTATGATTTTGAAAAAAATTATATAAAAGTTTTGTTATGCTTTAACTGAAAACATTGGATTAATTAATAGTGATCCTTATTTGTGGAAATGTGTTTATCACGGTAATGAACATCAACTCTCTGTAAATACTTTGTGATTGTAGTTTGCAGAGGTGTAGAACTGTGCTGCTTCGTGTTGTGAAGTATATAACTAATAGAAATGCAGTCATTCTCAACCGGAAATATTATCAATAATTAATTTCATTATGTATTCAGCCGTAATGGCCGGAGGGCATGTGGATTTTTTATTTACATATTTTGTGTGTGATGACAATTAAAATAGTCTTGTTTACTTTTTTGTTTTTTTTGTTTTTAGGCTCTTAGCTTTTTTTCTTTTTCCTGGACTATAACAGCTAATTAAAGCAAACGCTGAAGAAGACAACTCGTTTTTTTTTTAAATAGGTGATCGCATTTTATAGTTCATAATGTCAAAGTCCTTCCATGTGTCCCATTCGAACCCTGATCAGTCCCTCCAAGAATTTCCGACGTCGCGATCGTGCCGATTCACGCAAATCCAACCAGTCCTCGTGAATTATGCTTGGCCAATTAGTCATTTTTGTCAATCAAATGTGTCTCTCTACATGCACGTCAAATATCTAATCAAGTGGTTCTCAGAAAACACACCATAGAGACTAGAGATGCGCGGATAGGCAAATATTTCATCCGCAACCGCATCAGAAAGTCGTCAACCATCCGCCATCCACCCGATGTAACATTTGATCAGAACCGCATCCGTCCGCACCCGCCCGTTGTTATATATCTAATATAAACGATGCAAGGCATTAGTGAGGTTATAAAGCGTTTGCCTGTTAAAGAAAGGAGACTGATCCAATGCATTGCAGACATTCGCGTGCCACGCTGTCACGACCCAGACGCACACCAGTGCGCAATCATATGGGAGCCGCGCTGAGCGCACCTCCAAGCGCGTCTAATCTAATTTTTTTAAATTTCATCCGCCCGATCCGCGGATAATCCGCGGACTCCGCGGTTGTGCCCGCAAACCGCGCATCTCTAATAGAGACCAACATTAAAATACAGTAGCGTAGTACATACTTGCCAACCTTGAGACCTCCGATTTCGGGAGGTGGGGGGTGGGGCAGGGCGTGGTTGGGGGCGTGGTTAAGAGGGGAGGAGTATATTGACAACTAGAATTCACCAAGTCAAATATTTCATATATATATATATATATATATATATATATATATATATATATATATATATATATATATACATCCTGAAAATATGCAAACAAAACTGTGTTTAGATAATTGATACTTCAAACTTGAATAAATAAATATTAAGGAATATAACATAACTTGGCTTCTGAGAGCTTCAAAATGTAATGAATAAAATGCTAAAGTTGTTGATAAACAAGCAATTATTTTAATAATTAAATATGGTCATTTTAAATGAATTATTATGATCATTTAAAATTAATTATTTCAAATATGTTTATTTTAATGTATAATTATATGGCTGTATGTAATAAGGAGTTGGAAAAAATACAAATAAAAATACAATTAATTTTTGATGATTTTAGCAAAATATAATAAAAATGTATTTAGTTTTTTGTTTTTTAATTAATAAATATATTTATTTTTAGGTAAGATAAACATAATAATACAATGTATCTCTAGTCTGGATGATTTATTTCTTGTCACCCTGTTGTCCTCCCATCGTGAAAAAAGGCTGTCCTCACTCAGGTCCGCATGGAACTGGAGGGGGCGTGGCCTCCAGCTCCGGCTGAAAATCGGGAGATTTTCAGGAGAATATTTGTCCCGGGAGGTTTTGGGGAGAGGCAATGAATTTCGGGAGTCTCCCGGAAAATTCATGAGGGTTGGCAAGTATGGCGTAGTAGGCCTAAGTATTGTGGCAAATTATACTGTATACAATTTTCTTCAATGATTGTGAAATAGCATGTATTTGTATTTGGTCACTGAATCTTTTAGAGGATTATTCTACTAAGGTCAAAATGTTATGGTTAGACTAGGGGAGGTGACGGCAACAGACACCAGGGGCATTTGTAGCTCTACGATGTATTATATTTATAGACCATATGTATATATACATAAATATATATATACATATATATATATATATATATATATATATATATATATATATATATATATATATATATATATATATATATATATATATATATATATATAAATAAATAATAATCAAACATGCTATATATACTAACTAAGGAAATGGAGTGTGTCAAAACCCAAGAGTGTGTGTGTGTGTGTGAGGCTAGATGTGCAGTTAGCTGAAGTGTGTGTTACCAAGAATTGAACAAGAGACGAGGAAGTCCAGGGGAGAGAGAAGTCTACAGGTCCGAGTCCAAAGCGGGGGAAGTCAAGGATCGAGGGAGGCAGTCAGAGTCCAGAGGGAGATCCGGGGAAAAGTGAGATGCACAGCTCACTTTCCAGGCGACGTAGGGTATGTACGCAAACAGAAGGTTATATTCCGGCGCGGCATGGCAGCTTATGTAGGCTTAAGAAGGCAGCTCGATCATTACAGGCAGGTGCGCTGATTGCCAGTGAATGATTGCAGCTAGCGGCTGCTGCAGGGCGGAGACGCACACGGCGCGTCCCTGGATGTGTGCGGCCGTGGGCGTGTCCCGAGGTGCGATAAGCAGAGCGTAAGGACCTGGCCTTGACACAAAAGTGCACATGTCCATCACAAACTCTCCAGAGAGTGGGAATAGCCCCCAGGACATTGAGGAATTTAAGGGATAGCAGCAGTTGGATTTTAGGAAGGAAGTGTAAACACAATTACGACATCTGGTAGGAAGCCCCCACCGGTAGGAGTAGATATCAGGGGTTGGAGGTCACCCGACTCAAACCGATCACAGGAAATAGGTTAACTGGCCAAACAACAAGCTTGGATTTTGTCCGGACTGACCAGCTTCAAGGCTATATAACCCTGCATGAAAGTATTGTTTTTCAAATCCTGTGTTACAGTAACAACGTTTCTCAAAGTGCAATAGCAAGAAATTTAGGGATTTCAACATCTACGGTCCATAATATCATCAAAAGGTTCAGATAATCTGGAGAAATCACTCCACGTAAGCAGCATGACCAGAAAACCAACATTGAATGACCGTGACCTTCCATCCCTCAGACGGCACTGTATCAAAAACCGACATCAATCTCTAAAGGATATCACCACATTGGCTCAGGAACACTTCAGAAAACCACTGTCACTAAATAGAGTTGGTCGCTACATCTGTAAGTGCAAGTTAAAGCTCTACTATGCAAAGCGAAAGCCATTTATCAACAACACCCGGAAAAGCCGCCGGCTTCTTTGGGCCCGAGATCATCTAAGATGGACTCATGCAAAGTGGAAAAGTGTTCTGTGGTCTGACGAGTCCATATTTCGAATTGTTTTTGGAAATATTCGACATCGTGTCATCCGGACCAAAGGGGAAGCGAACCATCCAGACTGTTATCAACGCAAAGTTGAAAAGCCAGCATGTGTGATGGTATGGGGGTGCATTAGTGCCCAAGGCATGGGTAACTTACACATCTGTGAAGGCACCATTAATGCTGAAAGGTACATACAGGTTTTGGAACAACATATACTGCCATCTAAGCGCCGTCTTTTTCATGGACGCCCCTGCTTATTTCAGCAAGACAATGCCAAGCCACATTCAGCACATGTTATAACAGCATGGCTTTGTAAAAAAAGAGTACGGGTACTTTCCTGGCCCGCCTGCAGTCCAGACCTGTCTCCCATCGGAAATGTGTGGCGCATTATGAAGCGTAAAATACGACCTCGGACTGTTGAACGACTGAAGAAAAACAAGAATGGGAAATAATTCCACTTTCAAAGCTTCAACAATTAGTTTCCTCAGTTCCCAATCGTTTACTGAGTGTTGTTAAAAGAAAAGGTGATGTAACACAGTGGTGAACATGCCCTTTCCCAACTACTTTGGTACATGTTGCAGCCATGAAATCCTAAGTTAATTACTATTTGCAAAAAAAAATAAAGTTTATGAGTTTGAACATCAAATATGTTGTTTTTGTAGCATGTTCAACTGAATATGGGTTGAAAAGGGTTTGCAAATCATTGTATTACGTTTATATTTACATCTAACACAATTTCCCAACTCATATGGAAACGGGGTTTGTATATGATTTGCCTGAGAAGCTGGACAGGACAAAAAAAAATAAATAAAAAATAAAAAATAAAAAATAAATAAATAAAAAGGAATTTTAGCGTAACCGATTGCAAAAAAAATAAAAATAATAAAAAAGGCTGACTGCCTAATTAGGCACTGCAAGTGTTCTATTAAGGTATGGAATGTCATGTCTGTATTATCATGTTTTGTTTTAAGTCATGTTGTGTTTAGTTTCTGTCTTTTCACTCCCTTGTCTGGTCACCATAGCAACCATTAGTTTTCACCTGTCACGTCACGCACCTGTTTCACGTTTTGAGTCACGCACCTGCTTTCACTAATCATGTCCATAGTATTTAAGTTCATTCATTTTCTGTTGTTCGTCCTGACGACCTCGACACATTTATGCTCTGTTCATGCCCGATACTTCTGCCCATGTCAATTCCTCAAGCAACTACTTTTGTCCAAGCCAAGTAAGTTTTTGTTCCATATTTATAGTCTTTTTGGTTTCATAGTTTGTTCTCCGCCATTGTGCGTGTTTTTTGTTTGTACTTTTTTGCTATGGTCTTTTGGTTTCATAGTTTATTCTCCGCCACTGTGCGCGCTTTCATTTATTCCTTTTTTTTTTAATAATAATAAATCATGTACCTTCATTCCCGTCTCGCACGAGCCAACTTTCCGTTGCATCCTGGAAAAGCACACACCCCGGACCAAGTCATGACATGGAAATATTCATATGGTGACTTGCAGGGTCATTTAAGGTTCATATTTCATTTCCATCAGCTAAAAAATGATGGTGCGGATGGTGTTCTGCTGACCTCGACTGCGGAAGTTGTGGATCGGTGGAGGGATTACTTCGAAGACCTCCTCAATCCCACCAACACGTCTTCCTATGAGGAAGCAGTGCCTGAGGAATCTGTGGTGGGCTCTCCTATTTCTGGGGCTGAGGTTGCTGAGGTAGTTAAAAAGCTCCTCGGTGGCAAGGCCCCGGGGGTGGATGAGATCCGCCCGGAGTTCCTTAAGGCTCTGGATGCTGTAGGTCTGTCTTGGTTGACAAGACTCTGCAGCATCGCGTGGACATCGGGGGAAGTACCTCTGGATTGGCAGACCGGGGTGGTGGTTCCTCTCTTTAAGAAGGGGAACCGGAGGGTGTGTTCTAACTATCGTGGGATCA
The DNA here is from genome assembly GCF_033978685.3 of Nerophis lumbriciformis. NCBI lineage: Eukaryota > Metazoa > Chordata > Actinopteri > Syngnathiformes > Syngnathidae > Nerophis > Nerophis lumbriciformis. The sequence continues at coordinate 3,160,090 of NC_084585.2, read as the reverse complement.
CACTCCTCAGCCTTCCCGGTAAGGTCTATTCAGGTGTACTGGAGAGGAGGCTACGCCGGATAGTCGAACCTCGGATTCAGGAGGAACAGTGTGGTTTTCGTCCTGGTCGTGGAACTGTGGACCAGCTCTATACTCTCAGCAGGGTCCTTGAGGGTGCATGGGAGTTTGCCCAACCAGTCTACATGTGCTTTGTAGACTTGGAGAAGGAATTCGACCGTGTCCCTCGGGAAGTCCTGTGGGGAGTGCTCAGAGAGTATGGGGTTTCGGACTGTCTGATTGTGGCGGTCCGCTCCCTGTATGATCAGTGTCAGAGCTTGGTTCGCATTGCCGGCAGTAAGTCGGACACGTTTCCGGTGAGGGTTGGACTCCGCCAAGGCTGCCCTTTGTCACCGATTCTGTTCATAACTTTTATGGACAGAATTCTAGGCGCAGTCAAGGCGTTGAGGGGATCCGGTTTGGTGGCTGCAGGATTAGGTCTCTGCTTTTTGCAGATGATTTGGTCCTGATGGCTTCATCTGGCCAGGATCTTCAGCTCTCACTGGATCGGTTCGCAGCTGAGTGTGAAGCGACTGGGATGAGAATCAGCACCTCCAAGTCCGAGTCCATGGTTCTCGCCCGGAAAAGGGTGGAGTGCCATCTCCGGGTTGGGGAGGAGATCTTGCCCCAAGTGGAGGAGTTCAAGTACCTCGGAGTCTTGTTCACGAGTGAGGGAAAAGTGGATCGTGAGATCGACAGGCGGATCGGTGCGGCGTCTTCAGTAATGCGGACGCTATATCGATCCGTTGTGGTGAAGAAGGAGCTGAGCCGGAAGGCAAAGCTCTCAATTTAACGGTCGATCTACGTTCCCATCCTCACCTATGGTCATGAGCTTTGGGTTATGACCGAAAGGACAAGATCACGGGTACAAGCGGCCGAAATGAGTTTCCTCCGCCGGGTGGCGGGGCTCTCCCTTAGAGATAGGGTGAGAAGCTCTGCCATCCGGGAGGAGCTCAAAGTAAAGCCACTTCTCCTCCACATCGAGAGGAGCCAGATGAGGTGGTTCGGGCATCTGGTCAGGATGCCACCCGAGCGCCTCCCTAAGGAGGTGTTTAGGGCATGTCCGACCGGTAGGAGGCCACCAGGAAGACCCAGGACACGTTGGGAAGACTATGTCTCCCGGCTGGCCTGGGAACGCCTCGGGATCCCCCGGGAGGAGCTGGACGAAGTGGCTGGGGAGAGGGAAGTCTGGGCTTCCCTGCTTAGGCTGCTGCCCCCGCGACCCGACCTCGGATAAGCGGAAGAAGATGGATGGAAATGAAAAGTGGGTACTAATCAATGCAATATGTACTATTATTACATCTTTTCTCTAGCCTCGCTACAAATGCTCAGTCTTGTGTCAGTTCTATATTCTTATGATTGCACCATGCAGCCTATTTCTGTTTTCCTCTGCAGCCCACATTCTTTTCTCAACCATAATTTCCTATCGAATTTCTGCCTCCGTTACAGCAAACTGTATCATATGCCTCAAAGCAAACGCTACAGCAAATTCATATTACTTTTTTTTTTTTTTTTTTTGCGTTCCATGTGTCAAGTCGTTAATGGACGGTGAGTGGAAGTGAAAAGCAGGAGCATTTTCATCTCCCCTTTCTCTGTCTTTTTTTTTTTTTTTTTTTTTTTTTAAACAGGCGGCAAGGAAGCAAATGTAAATTGGCTATGAAAGGAGAGGTGGAAAACAATTATGGGAGCGACGCGCCTGAGAGGAATGAGTCTATTGCTTGACCTGTAATGAAGTGGAAAGTTGACAAGCCGACTTTGTGCGACTCGCAGATTTGAATGCAAGGAAATGACTCGTCTGTACTGTCGAGCAACAGGGAGAGATTGCCAATTATAAGTGCTAGCTTCTCGACTGGAGCCCAGCGAGCATACTGATGGGCATGGATGGACATGAATATTCAGCACGTATGAATATTGATGCTTGCGTTTTATCAGAATGGCAGCGCCAAGACCATAACAAACTATTACTGATTGATTAAACATGAAAATGCTCATTAATCATACTAAATATACATGGGAACTATTCATGCATCATTTGTGTCCAAAAATGTCACTCTTTCATTATTTGGACCTGCTTGAGTACTGACAAAACCCCGGAAGCAGTGAAGTTGTCACGTTGTGTGAATGGTAAATAAAAAGAGAATACAACAAATACTTTTCAACTTATATTCAATTGATCCATCCATCCATCTTCTTCCTTTTATCCGAGGTCAGGTCGCGGGGGCAGCAGCCTAAGCAGGGAAGCCCAGACTTCCCTCTCCCCAGCCACTTCGTCCAGCTCCTCCCGAGGCGTTCCCAGGCCAGCCGGGAGACATAGTCTTCCCAACGTGTCCTGGGTCTTCCCCGCGGCCTCCTACCGGTCGGACGTGCCCTAAACACCTCCCTAGGGAGGCGTTCGGGTGGCATCCTGACCAGATGCCCGAACCACCTCATCTGGCTCCTCTCGATGTGGAAGAGCAGCGGCTTTACTTTGAGCTCCTCCCGGATGACAGAGCTTCTCACCCTATCTCTAAGGGAGAGCCCCGCCACCCGGCGGAGGAAACTCATTTCGGCCGCTTGTACCCGTGATCTTGTCCTTTCGGTCATAACCCAAAGCTCATGACCATAGATAAGGATGGGAACGTAGATCGACCGGTAAATTGAGAGCTTTGCCTTCCGGCTCAGCTCCTTCTTCACCACAACGGACCGATACAGCGTCCGCATTACTGAAGACGCCGCACCGATCCGCCTGTCGATCTCACGATCCACTCTTCCCTCACTCGTGAACAAGACTCCGAGGTATTTGAACTCCTCCACTTGGGGCAAGATCTCCTCCCCAACCCGGAGAGGGCACTCCACCCTTTTCCGGGCGAGAACCATGGACTCGGACTTGGAGGTGCTGATTCTCATCCCAGTCGCTTCACACTCGGCTGCGAACCGATCCAGTGAGAGCTGAAGATCCTGGCCAGATGAAGCCATCAGGACCACATCATCTGCAAAAAGCAGAGACCTAATCCTGCAGCCACCAAACCAGATCCCCTCAACGCCTTGACTGCGCCTAGAAATTATGTCCATAAAAGTTATGAACAGAATCGGTGACAAAGGGCAGCCTTGGCGGAGTCCAACCCTCACTGGAAACGTGTCCGACTTACTGCCGGCAATGCGGACCAAGCTCTGGCACTGATCATACAGGGAGCGGACTGCCACAATCAGACAGTCCGTCACCCCATACTCTCTGAGCACTCCCCACAGGACTTCCCGAGGGACACGGTCGAATGCCTTCTCCAAGTCCACAAAACACATGTAGACTGGTTGGGCAAACTCCCATGCACCCTCAAGGACCCTGCCGAGAGTATAGAGCTGGTCCACAGTTCCACGACCAGGACGAAAACCACACTGTTCCTCCTGAATCCGAGGTTCGACTATCCGGCGTAGCCTCCTCTCCAGTACACCTGAATAGACCTTACCGGGAAGGCTGAGGAGTGTGATCCCACGATAGTTAGAACACACCCTCCGGTTCCCCTTCTTAAAGAGAGGAACCACCACCCCGGTCTGCCAATCCAGTGGTACCGCCCCCGATGTCCACGCGATGTTGCAGAGTCTTGTCAACCAAGACAGCCCCACAGCATCCAGAGCCTTAAGGAACTCCGGGCGAATCTCATCCACCCCCGGAGCCTTGCCACCGAGGAGCTTTTTAACTACCTCAGCAACCTCAGCCCCAGAAATAGGAGAGCCCACCACAGACTCCCCAGGCACTGCTTCCTCATAGGAAGACGTGTTGGTGGGATTGAGGAGGTCTTCGAAGTATTCCCTCCACCGATCCACAAAATCCGCAGTCGAGGTCAGCAGAACACCATCCTCACCATACACGGTGTTGATAGTGCACTGCTTCCCCTTCCTGAGGAGGCGGATGGTGGTCCAGAATATTCAATTGAATAGACTGCAAAGACAATAATCATTAACTCAGAATTTACACATTGCAAAAAAGTTGTCACAAGGGCATTTTTACCAGTGTTTTACATGGCCTTTCCTTTTAACAACACTCAGTAAAGGTTTGGGAACTGAGGAGACACATTTTTGAAGTGGAATTATTTCCCATTCTTGCTTGATGTACAGCTTAAGTTGTTCAACAGTCTCCCTTCTCATATTTTAGCCTTCACACTTTTTCAATGGGAGACAGGTCTGGACTACAGGCAGGCCAGTCTAGTACCCGCACTCTTTTACTATGAAGCCACGCTGCTGTAACACGTGGCTTGGCATTGTCTTGCTGAAATTAGCAGTTTCTGGGTGTTGTTGATAAATGGTTTTGGCTTTGCATAGTACAGTTTTAACCCGTGTGTGGTGTTCGGGTCTGTGGGACCCGTTTTCATATTTTATTAATAGAAAAATGATACAATTAATTAATTTTTCAAACTGAGACTCACTGACTTTGGCTCATTGTCTGTGAAGAACATATATCAGAATACATATTTAATGACCACACACCATACACCCCTCCTACACATTTATATTACATCTGGGTCCATTGCACCCGGGGATAATAGAAGTGTGGAAATTGATGTTCTGTGTAACACACACACACACACACACACACACACAGCAGGCCTAGACAGGAGGAGGACAGAGTGTAGGTACTAGAGATGCGCGGTTTGCGGGCACAACCGCGGAGTCCGCGGATTATCCGCGGATCTGGCGGATGAAATTAAAAAAAAATAGATTTTATCCGCGGGTCGGGTCGGGTCGGGCGGTTGAAACAAAAAAAAAAAGATTTTAAATCGATTCAGGCGGGTGGCAGTTAAACCAATTGGGAAATATATATACATAGTTAAATGTTGTTACCCACATACGAAAAACGGCTTACCTGCCCGCCACCCCTGTTGCCGGGGGCGCGTAACAGGGGTCACTCCGCGCGCAGTGCGCTCACGAAAGGGTTGGGGCTCACCCTGGTTGATATAGACAGCAGGACGGTGGCCATGGACGTCGGAACCCGCTAAGGAGTGTGTAACAACCCACCTGCCGAATCAACTAGCCCTGAAAATGGATGGCGCTGGAGCGTCGGGCCCATACCCGGCCGTCGCCGGCAGCGAGACGCGCTTGGAGGTGCGCTCAGCGCGGCTCCCATATGATTGCGCACTGGTGTGCGTCTGGGTCGTGACAGCGTGGCACGCGAATGTCTGTGCTGCGTTGGATCAGTCTCCTTTCTTTAACAGGCAAAAGCTTTATAACCTCACTAATGCCTTGCATCGTCTATATTAGATATATAACAACGGGCGGATGGCGGGCCGGTGCGGTTCTGATCAAATGTTACATCGGGTGGATGGCGGATGGTTGACGACTTTCTGATGCGGTTGCGGATGAAATAATTGCCTATCCGCGCATCTCTAGTAGGTACACAGAACATCAGAGGGTGAAATGTGCGAGAAAATGAGAGCAGACAGTGTTGACAAACAATGTTGCAACCTTGTGTGTGGAACCGCAGGTGCAGAAACACAAAAGAAGAATCCCTGTGGGATGCAAGAAACTGGCGGAGAAATTTTCCGTGCAACGTTCATATTGTTGTTACTCAGCCAGCGTTTGTGGGTCTGATGGACCCGTTGCATTTTGTGGCTTTTACCATATCCCAATAAACATCTGTTCAGTATTTTACCATAATTTAATTGTGAGGCATTAAAAGCCACAAAATGCAACGGGTCCATCAGACCCACAAACGCTGGCTGAGTAACAACAATATGAACGCTACACAAGGGTTAACTTGTACTTACAGATGTAGCGAGCAACTGTAGTTACTGACAGTGGTTTTCTGTAGTGTTCCTGAGACTATGTGGTGATATCCTTTACACACTGATGTCGCTTTTTTGATGCAGTACCGCCTGAGGGATCCAAGGTGCGTAATATCATGGCTTTACATGCAGTGATTTCTCCAGTTTCCCTGAACTTTTTGATGATATTCCGGAGCGTAGATGGTGAAATCCCTAAATTCCTTGCAATAGCTGGTTGAGAAATGTTGTTCTTAAACAATTTGCTCAGGCATTTGTTGACAAAGCCGCGACCCTCGCCCCCGTCCTTGTTTGTGAACGACGGAGCATTTCATGGAAGATGTTTTTATACCCAATCATGGCACCCACCTGTTCCCAATTAGCCTGTTCACCTGTGGGATGTTCCAAATAAGTCTTTTCATGAGCATTTCTCAACTTTCTCACTCTTTTTTGCCACTTTTGCCAGCTTTTTTGAAACATGTTCCAAATGAGCTAATATTTGCAAAAAATAACAACGTTTTCCAGTTGGAACGTTAAATATCTTGTCTTTGCAGTCTATTCAATTGAAAATAAGTTGCTTATGTGCTTCATTTTCCCTTTTGTTTATGGCCAATTACATGTCACCATGGCGACAGACGCACAGGAAGAAGTGGTCCTGGTGGCCATCAGACTCTACTGAATACTTGCTTGTTATCCGAGCTGTTGAATATCCTTGAGTCGGTCACAGCTGCTCCACCGCTGCGGTGAAGCTTGCCAATTCCAACACCAGGTACCTTTTCGTGTGCCAAAAAATGTTCATTCCATGGAGTTAAGGTCAACTTTCAATGAATCAAATCAAGTTGAGGTTACTAAAGACGCGTCATTCTTTTTTTTTTTGTGTTGATTTTTTGGTCTATTAAACAGACAAGAAGCAAGAAATCATGCAGAGACAGAGTTCAATTTGGCTCAATGAGGAGAGACGTTTGGGGCTGCACACTCAGTTGCAATCTCCCACCACGTGCTAAGGTACAGTCCCTATTGCTCCTCTATTTATTTGGGAGGTCCCTGGTTACATCACTGAGCTAACCCTAACCCTAACCCTAGCCCTAGCCCTAAACCCATAAGCCTCAGTATGTTCAGCTTCAAAAATATATAAGGTTGTATTTTTCAGACTATAAGGCACACTAAAAATCCTTTCATTGTCTCAAAACTCGACAGTGCGCCTTATAAAGTGCGCATAATTTACGGAATAAATTTGGTTGTGCTTACCGACCTCAAAGCTATTTTATTTAGTAAAAAATGTTATTCCATGGCGTTAAGGTCAACTTTTAATCAATCAAATCAAGTTGAGGTTACTAAAGATGCGTCATTCTTTTTTTTTGGTGTGTTGATGTTTTGGGAAATACAAAGGAAAACCGGTTGTTGTTCTTGTTTTGGTTCCTGGGAATCTGTAAGGGACTGCTGTTGGTCTTGAACCCCAAAATTGGGGTTGCACAGGAAAACATGACTTTAATGTCAAAAACAAATAGTGCACATGCAGGGGAACCAGGAAAATGGAAACAGCCAACAGGAACCAGGATACAGGATAACAAGCTACAAGAAACCGGCAACAGGATACAATCATCGAGCCCTGACTGGAGGGCGAGGCAGGCATGAATAGTAGCCTGATTGACAACTGCAACCAGGTGTCAGGTTCAAACCCTGATGACATCTATTCAACAGACAAGAAGCAAGGAATCATGCAGAGACAGAGTTCAATTTGGCTCAATGAGGAGAGACGTTTGGGGCTGCACACTCAGTTGCAATCTCCCACCACGCGCTAAGGGACAGTCCCTATTTCTTCTCTATTTATTTGGGAGGTCCCTGGTTACATCACTGAGCTAACCCTAACCCTAGCCATAGCCCTAAACCCATAAGCCTCAGTATATTCAGCTTCAAAAATATAAGGTTGTATTTTTCGGACTATAAGGCACACTTAAAATCCTTTCATTGTCTCAAAACTCGACAGTGCGCCTTATAAAGTGCGCATAATTTACGGAATAATTTTGGTTGTGCTTACCGATCTCGAAGCTATTTTATTTGGTAAAAAATGTTATTCCATGGCGTTAAGGTCAACTTTTAATCAATCAAATCAAGTTGAGGTTACTAAAGATGCATCATTCTTTTTTTTTGGTGTGTTGATGTTTTGGGAAATACAAAAGGAAAACCGGTTGTTGTTCTTGTTTTGGTTCCTGGGAATCTGTAAGGGACTGCTGTCGGTCTTGAACCCCAAGATGCAGAGACAAAAACAAAAACAAATAGTGCACATGCAGGGTAACCGGTAAAATGGAAACAACCAACAGGAACCAGGAAACAGGATAACAGGCTACAGGAAACCGGTAACAGGATACAATCATCGAGCCCTGACTGGACGGCGAGTCAGGCATAAATAGTAGCCTGATTGACAACTGCAACCAGGTGTCAGGTTCAAACACTGATGACATCTATTAAACAGACAAGAAGCAAGGAATCATGCAGAGACAGAGTTCAATTTGGCTCAATGTGGAGAGACGTTTGGGGCTGCACACTCAGTTACAATCTCCCACCACGCGCTAAGGTACAGTCCCTATTGCTCCTCTATTTATTTGGGAGGTCCCTGGTTACATCACTGAGCTAACCCTAACCCTAGCCCTAAACCCATAAGCCTCAGTATATTCAGCTTCAAAAATATAAGGTTGTATTTTTCGGACTATAAGGCACACTTAAAATCCTTTCATTGTCTCAAAACTCGACAGTGCGCCTTATAAAGTGTGCATAATTTACGGAATCATTTTGGTTGTGCTTACCGACCTCGAAGCTATTTTATTTGGTAAAAAATGTTATTCCATGGCGTTAAGGTCAACTTTTAATGAATCAAATCAAGTTGAGGTTACTAAAGATGCTTCATTCCTTTTTTTGGTGTGTTGATTTTTTGGGAAATACAAAAGGAAAACCGGTTGTTGTTCTTGTTTTGGTTCCTGGGAATCTGTAAGGGACTGCTGTCGGTCTTGAACCCCAAGATGCAGAGATGGCAGGCGTTGCACAGGAAAATGTCAAAAACAAATAGTGCACATGCAGGGTAACCGGTAAAATGGAAACAACCAACAGGAACCAGGAAACAGGATAACAAGCTACAAGAAACCGGCAACAGGATACAATAATCGAGCCCTGACTGGAGGGCGAGGCAGGCATAAATAGTAGCCTGATTGACAACTGCAACCAGGTGTCAGGTTCAAACACTGATGACATCTATTAAACAGACAAGAAGCAAGGAATCATGCAGAGACAGAGTTCAATTTGGCTCAATGAGGAGAGACGTTTGGGGCTGCACACTCAGTTGCAATCTCCCACCATGCGCTAAGGTACAGTCCCTATTGCTCCCCTATTTATTTGGGAGGTCCCTGGTTACATCACTGAGGCTGCTTCTGAAGGAAGGGGGGTCATTTCAGCAGACCCAGTCGGACACAATATATGATTATTCAGAAATGCAAATGTGCTGACACTCGTGATATCGCCCTGTCTCTGCTTTGTCTGCGTCACGGTACTCGATGTTCTGGACACAAACACTGATACGAGACGACTCGCAGTCCAAGATTGCAAGTTGTCCCTTTGCACGGATAGAAAAGTACAACTTCAGCACAATTGATAATAACTATAGCAACGGCCTTTAAGCATAAGAGTTGTGTGATAACTTACACATAATTATTCTAACACCAGGTGTGCCAAGCTGCCAATCAGGGACAGGTGAGGGAGACATGCAGGAAATGGAACCAAAATAAGAGCGCTGACAGGAAATAAACACAAACACAGAGGAAAACCCAAACTGTCAGTAACAAGCCTGACGGAATCAGCTGCCTGTTTTGTTAGCAATTCTTGCAAAGATGAATATTTCATCAAAGAGATCAAATACTACCAGAAACAATAGCACACACAACTTGATTCATAATCCTTATTTTTTTGTTGCGTTCTAAGTTGAGATAAATGGGGGCTAGCAATGCAGCTAATAGGAGCAATCCATTCTGCCTTTCAATCACTTCAAAAATGCATCTAAAAACCGTCAACAATACATCATTGACATCCCACAACCTGTGTAATAACCAATGTGTAGCGACATTGTACACAGCGTATGTAATATAGTTGTAATAACAAGCATGATGTGTTGCGTGTATCATGATCAATACTATAGTGACTTAGTAGATGGACAGTTGTCTGTTTGGTCCAGCTGGCCGGAGACGTTTCCAGTTGATTTTGGGTAAGCAATCCATTTATTTTGGCATGGCTTGACTTAAGGTTTCACATTTGCAGCGCCGACCTCACTCTCTCGGCTTCCATCAGCCCAAATGTCTCATCACCCACCCTTCATGCTCGCTAACCCTAACCCTAATCCTAACCCTAACCCTAACCCTAACTATAACGCTAACCCTAACCCCAACCCCAACCCTAGCCCTAACCCGAACCAACTATTTTTCTTTATGCCTAACTTTAACCCTAATCCTAACCCTAACCTTAACCCTAACCCTAACCCTAACCCCAATCCCAACCCTAACCCTAAACCCTAGCCCTAACCCTTCATACTCGCTAATCCTAACCATAACCCTAATCCTAACCGTAACTATAACCCTAACCCTAACCCCAACCCCAACCCTAGCCCTAACCCGAAACAACTATTTTTCTTTATGCCTAACCTTAACCCTAATCCTAACCCCAATCCCAACCCTAACCCTAACCCTAAACTCTAACCCTAACCCTAACCCTAACCCTAACCCTTCATACTCGCTAATCCTAACCCTAACCCTAATCCTAATCCTAACCCTAACCCTAACCATAACGATAACCCTAACCCCAACACCAACCCTAGCCCTAACCCGAACCAACTATTTTTCTTAATGCCTAACCTTAACCCTAATCCTAACCCTAACCTTAACCCTAACCCTAACCCTAACCCCAATCCCAACTCTAGCCCTAACCCGAACCAACTATTTTTCTTTATGCCTAACCTTAACCCTAATCCTAACCCTAACCCTAACCCTATCCCAACCCTAACCCTTACCCTAAACCCTAACCCTAACCTTTCATACTCGCTAATCCTAACCCTAACCCTAATCCTAACCCTAACTATAACCCTAACACTAACCCCAACCCCAACCCTAGCCCTAACCCGAACCAACTATTTTCTTTATGCCTAACCTTAACCCTAATCCTAACCCTAACCTTAACCCTAACCCTAACCCTAACCCTAACCCTAACCCTAACCCTAACCCCAATCCCAACCCTAACCCTAACCCTAACCCTAACCCTAAACCCTAACCCTAACCCTTCATACTCGCTAAATCTAACCCTAATCCTAACCCTAACCCTAACCCTAACTATAACCCTAACCTCGACCTCAACCCTAGCCCTAACCCGAACCAACTATTTTTCTTAATGCCTAACCTTAACCCTAATCCTAACCCTAACCTTAACCCTAACCCTAACCCTAACCCTAACCCCAATCCCAACCCTAACCCTAACCCTAACCCTAACCCTAACCCTAACCCTAAATCCTAACCCTAACCCTCTAACCCTAACCCTAACCCTAACCCTAAACCCTAACCCTAACCCTTCATACTCGCTAATCCTAAACCTAATCCTAACCCTAACTATAACCCTAACACTAACCCTAAACCCAACCCTAGCCCTAACCCTAACCCGAACCAACTATTTTTATTTATGCCTAACCTGAAACCTAATCCTAACCTTAACCCTAACCCTAACCCTAACCCTAACCCCAATCCCAACCCTAACCCTAACCCTAACCCTAACCTTAAACCCTAACCCTAACCCTAACCCTAACCGTTCATACTCGCTAATCCTAACCCTAACCCTAACCCTAACTCTAACCCTAACCCTAACCCTTCATACTCGCTAATCCTAACCCTAACCCTAATCCTAACCCTAACCCTAACTATAACCCTAACCCTAACCCCAACCCCAACCCTAGCCCTAACCCGAACCAACTATTTTTCTTTATGCCTAACCTTAACCTTAACCCTAACCCTAACCCCAATCCCAACCCTAACCCTAACCCTAACCCTAAACTCTAACCCTAAACCTAACCCTAACCCTAACCCTTCATACTCGCTAATCTTAACCCTAACCCTAATCCTAACCCTATCTATAACCCTAACCCCAACCCCAACCCTAGCCCTAACCCGAACCAACTATTTTTCTTAATGCCTAACCTTAACCCTAATCCTAACCCTAACCTTAACCCTAACCCTAACCCCAATCCCAACCCTAACCCTAACCCTAAACCCTAACCCTAACCCTCTAACCCTAACCCTAAACCTTAACCCTAACCCTTCATACTCGCTAATCCTAACCCTAACCCTAATCCTAACCCTAACCCTAACCCTAACCCTAACCCTAACCCTAACCCCAACCCTAGCCCTAACCCGAACCAACTATTTTTATTTATGCCTAACCTAAACCCTAATCCTAACCCTAACCTTAACCCTAACCCTAACCCTAACCCTAACCCTAACCTCAATCCCAACACTAACCCTAACCCTAAACCCTAACCCTAACCCTAACCCTAACCCTTCATACTCGCTAATCCTAACCCTAACCCTAATCCTAACCCTAACCCTAACCCTAACTATAACCCTAACCCTAACCCCAACCCCAACCCTAGCCCTAACCCGAACCAACTATTTTTTCTTTATGCCTAACCTTAACCCTAATCCTAACCCTAACCCTAACCTTAACCCTAACCCTAACCCCAATCCCAACCCTAACCCTAACCCTAAAACCTAACCCTAACCCTAACCCTAAACTTAAACCAATAAGCCTCAGTATATTCAGCTTAAAAAATATAAGGTTGTATTTTTCGGACTATAAGGCACACTTAAAATCCTTTCATTGTCTCAAAACTCGACAGTGCGCCTTATAACCCTGGGGCACATCATTTACGGAATAATATCGGTTGTGCTTACCGACCTTGAAGCTATTTTATTTGGTACATGGTGAAATGATAAGTGTGACCAGTAGAGGGCAGTCACACATAACAGATACTGCAATATGATGGCAGTCACACATAAGAGCAAGTGTAGCCTGCAATATGACTCAAGTAAACAACACCAACATTTTATATGTTCCATTGAAAATATAGAACATTACACACGGCGCTCAAAAATATATCAAAATGTTTTAGTAGGACTTTGGTAAGCAATGAAGCCACACCGCTTGATGGATTGTACTGTGCTTCAACATAGGAGTATTATTATGGTGTGTGTATAAGGTAAGACATATTACATATATATACATACATATAAATGCATATATATATATATATATATATATATATATATATATATATATATATATATATATATATATATATATATATATATATATATATATATATATATATATATATACATTATCTGGTGTTTTGTTTCACAATATTATGCAAAAGACAGAAAGTAAGCAGATATTAACAGTAAATGAACAAGTTGATTAATAATCAATTTTTACAGTTTGTCCCTCATAATGTGTACAAAATAATAGGTGTATAAATGACACAATATGTTACTGCAGACTAATTAGGAGTCTTTGTTTGTTTACTTACTACTAAAAGACAAGTTGTCTAGTATGTTCACTACTTTATTTAAGGACTAAATGACAATAATAAACATATGTTTCATGTAGAGTGGCCGTGCCAGCAACTTGAGGGTTCCAGGTTCGATCCCCACTTCCGCCATCCTAGTCACTGCCGTTGTGTCCTTGGGCAAGACAATTTACCCACCTGCTCCCAGTGCCACCCTAACTGCTTTAAATGTAACTTAGATATTGGCTTTCACTGTGTGAAAGTGCTTTGAGTCACTAAATAAAGTGGATTTGATTTGATTTGATTAGAGAAAAGCGCTATATAAATATACTTCTCTTCACTATCAATCAATCAATCAATGTTTATTTATATAGCCCTAAATCAAAAGTGACTCAAAGGGTTGCACAAACCACAACGATATCATCGGTACAGAGCCCACATAAGGGCAAGGAAAAACTCACAACCCCAATGGGACGTCGATGTGAATGACTATGAGAAACCTTGGAGAGGACTGCAGATGTGGGGGACCCCCCCCTCTAGGGGAGACCGAATGCAATGGACGTCGAGTGGGTCTGACATAATATTGTGAAAGTCCAGTCCATAGTGGATCTAACATAATAGTGTGAGAGTCCAGTCCATAGTGGATCTAACATAATAGTGTGAGAGTCCAGTCCATAGTGGATCTAACATAATAGTGAGATTCCAGTCCATAGTGGATCTAACATAATAGTGAAAGTCCAGTCCATAGTGGATCTAACATAATAGTGTGAGAGTCCAGTCCATAGTGGATCTAACATAATAGTGAGAGTCCAGTCCATAGTGGATCTAACATAATAGTATGAAAGTCCAGTCCATAGTGGATCTAACATAATAATGTGAGATTCCAGTCCATAGTAGATCTAACATAATAGTGTGAGAGTCCAGTCCATAGTGGATCTAACATAATAGTGTGAGAGTCCAGTCCATAGTGGAGCTAACATAATAGTGAGAGTCCAGTCCATAGTGGATCTAACATAATAGTAAGAGTCCAGACCATAGTGGATCTAACATAATAGTGTGAGAGTCCAGTCCATGGTGGATCTAACATAATAATGTGAGAGTCCAGTCCATGGTGGATCTAACATAATAATGTGAGAGTCCAGTCCATGGTGGATCTATCATAATAAAAAGTTAAAGTTAAAAAAGTTAAAAGTTAAAGTACCAATGATTGTCACACACACACTAGGTGTGGCGAGATTATTCTCTGCATTTGACCCATCACCCTTGATCACCCCCTGGGAGGTGAGGGGAGCAGTGGGCAGCAGCGGTGGCCGCGCCCGGGAATCATTTTGGTGATTTAACCCCCAATTCCAACCCTTGATGCTGAGTGCCAAGCAGGGAGGTAATGGGTCCCATTTTTATAGTCTTTGGTATGACTCGGCCGGGGTTTGAACTCACAACCTACCGATCTCAGGGCGGACACTCTAACCACTAGGCCACTGAGTAGGTGTGTGTAGTGTGAGAGTCCAGTCCATGGTGGATCTATCATAATAATGTGAGAGTCCAGTCCATGGTGGATCTAACATAATAGTGTGAGAGTCCAGTCCATAGTGGATCTAACATAATAGTGTGAGAGTCCAGTCCATAGTGGATCTAACATAATAGTGTGAGAGCCCAGTCCATAGTGGATCTAACATAATAGTGAGAGTCCAGTCCATAGTGGATCTAACATAATAGTGAGAGTCCAGTCCATAGTGGATCTTACATAATAGTGTGAGAGTCCAGTCCATAGTGAATCTAACATAATAGTGTGAGTCCAGTCCATAGTGGATCTTACATAATAGTGTGAGAGTCCAGTCCATAGTGGATCTAACATAATAGTGTGAGAGTCCAGTCCATAGTGGATCTAACATAATAGTGAGAGTCCAGTCCATAGTGGATCTAACATAATAGTGAGAGTCCAGTCCATAGTGGATCTAACATAATAGTGTGAGAGTCCAGTCCATAGTGGATCTTACATAATAGTGGGAGAGTCCAGTCCATAGTGGATCTAACATAATAGTGAAAGTCCAGTCCATAGTGGATCCAACATAATAGTGTGAGAGCCCTGTCCATAGTGGATCTAACATAATAGTGATAGTCCAGTCCATAGTGGATCTAACATAATAGTGAAAGTCCAGTCCATAGTGGATATAACATAATAGTGTGAGAGTCCAGTCCATAGTGGATCCAACATAATAGTAAGAGTCCAGTCCATAGTGGATCTAACATAATAGTGTGAGAGTCCAGTCCATAGTGGATCTAACATAATAGTGTGAGAGTCCAGTCCATAGTGGATCTAACATAATAGTGAGAGTCCAGTCCATAGTGGATCTAACATAATAGTGTGAGAGTCCAGTCCATAGTGGATCTAACATAATAGTGAGAGTCCAGTCCATAGTGGATCTAACATAATAGTGTGAGAGTCCAGTCCATAGTGGATCCAACATAATAGTAAGAGTCCAGTCCATAGAGGGGCCAGCAGGAGACCATCCCGAGCGGAGACAAGTCAGCAGTGCAGAGACGTCCCCAACCGATGCACAGCCGAGCGGTCCACCCCGGGTCCCGACTCTGGACAGCCAGCACTTCATCCATGGCCACCGGACCTGTGTCACCCCCCCACCCCCTCCAAAAGGGAGAGGGGGGCAGAGGAGAAAAGAAAAGAAACGGCAGATCAACTGTTCTACAAAGGGGGTCTATTTAAAGGCTAGAGTATACAAATGAGTTTTAAGATGTGACTTAAATGTTTCTACCGGTACTACAATGTTGTTATGGTGACAACCCTAGTTCCTATACTGAGAGCTGGACGTGCGCAGTGCCTGACTGTATCTGGGCTGAGCATGTGTCACCGTCATCCCGTCCGTCTGAGTGAGTGACTCACCCGCGCACAAAAAAAAAAAAAAAAAAGAAAAACGGCCCCCGGTGGACGAAAGGATGACAATAGCTCACCCTTCCAGTGTCATTCAGCATAGTACAGGAGCCATTCACTCTTAAAGGCACGGCACACGCCGTTTAGAATCTACTTCAAGGGACTGTGACGGACTGTGGATCTGTTGGCACCTGCACTATATTGCCAAAAGTATTTGGCCACCCATCCAAATGATGAGAATCAGGTGTCCATCCATCCATCCATCTTCTTCCGCTTATCCGAGGTCGGGTCGCGGGGGCAGCAGCTTAAGCAGGGAAGCCCAGACTTCCCTCTCCCCAACCACTTCGTCCAGCTCCTCCCGGGGGATCCCGAGGCGTTCCCAGGCCAGCCGGGAGACATAGTCTTCCCAGCGTGTCCTGGGTCTTCCCCGTGGCCTCCTACCGGTCGGACGTGCCCGAAACACCTTCCTAGGGAGGCGTTCGGGTGGCATCCTGACCAGATGCCCGAACCACCTCATCTGGCTCCTCTCCATGTGGAGGAGCAGCGGCTTTACTTTGAGCTCCCCCCGGATGACAGAGCTTCTCACCCTATCTCTAAGGGAGAGCCCCGCCACTCGGCGGAGGAAACTCATTTCGGCCGCTTGTACCCGTGATCTTGTCCTTTCGGTCATGACCCAAAGCTCATGACCATAGGTGAGGATGGGAACGTAGATCGACCGGAAAATCGAGAGCTTTGCCTTCCGGCTCAGCTCCTTCTTCACCACAACGGATCGATACAGCGTCCGCATTACTGAAGACGCCGCACCGATCCGCCTGTCGATCTCACGATCCACTCTTCCCCCACTCGTGAACAAGACTCCGAGGTACTTGAACTCCTCCACTTGGGGCAAGATCTCCTCCCCAACCCGGAGATGGCACTCCACCCTTTTCCGGGAGAGAACCATGGACTCGGACTTGGAGGTGCTGATTCCCATCCCAGTCGCTTCACACTCGGCTGCTAACCGATCCAGTGAGAGCTGAAGATCTTGGCCGGAGGAAGCCATCAGGACCACATCATCTGCAAATAGCAGTGACCTAATCCTGCAGCCACCAAACCAGATCCCCTCAACGCCCTGACTGCGCCTAGAAATTCTGTCCATAAAGGTTATGAACAGAATCGGTGACAAAGGGCAGCCTTGGCGGAGTCCAACCCTCACTGGAAACGTGTCCGACTTACTGCCGGCAATGCGGATCAGGTGTCCTAATCACTAATCACAGGTGTATCAAATCAAGCACTTAGGCATGGAGACTGTTTCTACAAACATTAGTGAAAGTACGGGCCGCTCTCAGTGATTTCCAGCGTGGAACTGTCATAGGATGCCACCTGTGCAACAAATCCAGTCCTCGCTCCTAAATATTCCAAAGTCAACTTTATTGTAAGGAAAGTGAAGAGTTTGGGAACAACAGCAACTCAGCCACCAAGTGGTAGGCCAGCGGATGCTGAAGCGCATAGTGCAACAAGGTCAGTTGCTTCAGAGCTCCGAACTTCACGTGACTTTCCAATTAGCCCACGTACGGTACGCAGAGAGCTTCATGGAATGGGTTTCCATGGCCGAGCAGCTGTATCTAAGCCAGACATCACCGAGTCCAATGCAAAGTGTGGGATGCAGTGGTGTAAAGCACGTCGCCACTGGACTCTAGAGCAGTGGAGAGGCCTTCTCTGGACTGATGAATCACACTTTTCCATCTGGCAATCTGATGGACCAGTCTGGGTTTGGAGGTTGCCAGGAGAACGGTTTATTTCGGACTGCATTGTGCCGAGTGTGAAATTTGGTGGAGGAGGAATTATGGTGTGGGGTTGTTTTTGTGGGGTTGTTTTCAAGTGGAGGAGTTCAAGTACCTCGGAGTCTTGTTCACGAGTGAGGGAAGAGTGGATCGTGAGATCGACAGGCGGATCGGTGCGGCATCTTTAGTAATGCGGACGCTGTATCGATCCGTTGTGGTGAAGAAGGAGCTGAGCCGGAAGGCAAAGCTCTCAATTTACCGGTCGATCTACGTTCCCATCCTCACCTATGGTCATGAGCTTTGGGTTATGACCGAAAGGACAAGATCACGGGTACAAGCGGCCGAAATGAGTTTCCTCCGCCGGGTGGCAGGGCTCTCCCTTAGAGATAGGGTGAGAAGCTCTGTCATCCGGGGGGAGCTCAAAGTAAAGCCGCTGCTCCTCCACATGGAGAGGAGCCAGATGAGGTGGTTCGGGCATCTGGTCAGGATCCCACCCGATCGCCTCCCTCGGGAGGTGTTTAGGGCACGTCCGACCGGTAGGAGTCCACGGGGAAGACCCAGGACACGCTGGGAAGACTATGTCTCCCGGCTGGCCTGGGAACGCCTCGGGGTCCCCCGGGAGGAGCTGGACGAAGTGGCTGGGGAGAGGGAAGTCTGGGCTTCCCTGCTTAGGCTGCTGCCCCCGCGACCCGACCTCGGATAAGCGGAAGAAGATGGATGGATGGATGGATGGATGGGTTGTTTTTCAGGAGTTGGGTTTGGCCCCTTAGTTCCAGTAAAAGGAACTTTGAATGCTCCAGGATACTGTCGGAGGCAGATATTTACATATATCCGAACTTAAGTTGTACTTCTTCCATTTCTTTGTCATATTTGAAAACAGCTCGTGTTTTCCATTTCTTCTCTTGATGCTCTGTCAGCAAGTGTACTGTGTGTGTTAACCTTGAGTTCTTTGGAATGTGTTTCGACTAGCATTTGTTTTGTCTACAGAGATGGGATCGGGAAGACAGACCATTTTGGGAGGCGCAATAGAATGTTCTAGGGTTGGACTGGTCTCAATCAATGTATATTGGCAAAGCTTTGAGAATATACAACAAAATACCTATTCTGTCTCTGGTGGTTTTTCAACTCAGCTTTAAGTGTCGGAAAGAACTTGGGAGCGAATTGTGACTTGAATTCCCTGGGAGGAACAACTGGTCCAAAACGCAACAATACCAAAACATTTTGGACAATTCCATGCTCCCGACCTTGTGGGAACAGTTTGGAGCGGGCCCCTTCCTCTTCCAACATGACTGTGCACCAGTGCACAAAGCAAGGTCCATAAAGTCATGGATGACAGAATCTGGTGTGGATGAACTTGACTGGCCTGCACAGAGTCCTGACCTGAACCCGAAAGAAAACCTTCGGGATGAATTAGAACGGAGACTGAGAGCCAGGCCTTATCCACCAACATCAGTGTGTGACCTCACCAGTGCGCTTTTTGGAAGAATGGTGGGAAATTCCTATAAAGACACTCCGCAACCTTGTGGACAGCCTTCCCAGAAGAGTTGAAGCTGTAATAGCTGCTAAAAGGTCATATTGAACCCTATGGGTTAGGAATGCGTCATGATCCGTGGTCCAGATCATGTTTTGTTTAGTTATGTTCTGTTAGTTTTGGACTCCAAAAGTTCCCGTTTTTGTGCACCGTTGTTTGTTTTAGTTTCCATGACGACTCATTAGTTTCACCTGCCTCATGTGTTCGGACCACACACCTGTTCTCATCAGAGACTATTATTTAAGCCTGTTTTGCCAGTTAGTCGTCCTGGCGACATTGCTCTGTTGATGTTCTTTTCATGCTCTGTTCATGCCATGTTTCATGCTGATTGTTTCATGCTCTGTTCATGCCATGGTTCATGCTGATTGTTTCATGCTCTGTTCATGCCGTGGTTCATGCTAATTTATTCATGCTCTGTTCATGCCATGGTTCATGCTGATTTATTCATGCTCTGTTCATGCCATGGTTCATGCTGATTTATTCATGCTCTGTTCATGCCATGGTTCATGCTGATTGTTTCATGCTCTGTTCATGCCATGGTTCATGCTGATTGTTTCATGCTCTGTTCATGCCATGGTTCATGCTGATTGTTTCATGCTCTGTTCATGCCATGGTTCATGCTGATTTTTTCATGCTCTGTTCATGCCATGGTTCATGCTGATTGTTTCATGCTCTGTTCATGCCATGGTTCATGCTGATTGTTTCATGCTCTGTTCATGCCATGGTTCATGCTGATTGTTTCATGCTCTGTTCATGCCATGGTTCATGCTGATTTTTTCATGCTCTGTTCATGCCATGGTTCATGCTGATTGTTTCATGCTCTGTTCATGCCATGGTTCATGCTGATTTATTCATGCTCTGTTCATGCCATGGTTCATGCTGATTGTTTCATGCTCTGTTCATGCCATGGTTCATGCTGATTGTTTCATGCTCTGTTCATGCCATGGTTCATGCTGATTGTTTCATGCTCTGTTCATGCCATGGTTCATGCTGATTTTTTCATGCTCTGTTCATGCCATGGTTCATGCTGATATATTCATGCTCTGTTCATGCCATGGTTCATGCTGATTTATTTATGCTCTGTTCATGCCATGGTTCATGCTGATTGTTTCATGCTCTGTTCATGCCATGGTTCATGCTGATTTATTCATGCTCTGTTCATGCCATGGTTCATGCTGATTGTTTCATGCTCTGTTCATACTGCTCGTTCCATGCCTTGCCAAGTAAGTTTTTGTTTGTTCATGCCACAGTTAGGGAGTTTTTGTTTCATGTCCATAGTTTACGATAAGTGTTAGTTTTTGTTTCTTTTGTTAAGTTGTTGTTGTGCGCCTTTTTGTTTTGTAATACTTTGAGTTTGAGATTAAATCATGTTTTTACCTGCACGGCTTGTCGAGAGTAGTCCGTTTGCTTCCCGGGAAAACAATCCTTGCAGTAAGCTGCGAAAAACTCCTGGTTCTGACAGAATGAAATATAAAAAAAATAAAATAAAAAAAAATAAAAATAAACCAGATTTATTAGATTAGATTAAATAAATAAATTAAAAAAACTCCTGGTTCTGACAGAATGAAATATAAAAATAAAAAAATAAAAAAAATAAAAAAATAAACCAGATTTATTAGATTAGATTAAATAAATAAATTAAAAAAAACTCCTGGTTCTGACAGAATAGGATGGCACTTCAAGTTCATGTGTGAGTCAAGGCAGGTGGCCAAATACCTTTGGCAATATAGTGTATCTGCGAAGAAGAATGCACCTTGATTGACAAGTCTCACCAGGGATAGGTTAATGGCGCCACCAATCAACCAATTAAAAGCCATCAATGTCCCCAATTGAAAAGGGTTTATAAATAATGTATAGCCCAAGTAATACCACATAATCTGGATATGAGAAAGTCAAAGGTGGATGCATTATTAATGGGGCCAAATTGGACTTTAATAACTGTTCCACCGAGTCCCACACCGCGGCAGAATTAACTTATGTTAATATGCCTTTATTATTAATGGCCAGCCTTTTTCTAAAATGTTAACTGACTGGGTCGCTCCAGAGGCACTTGGCAAGATTGACGAGGCCGGCGTGTGGGGGAGACGAGGGTGGAGGGTGTGTTGCTTATTTATTTATTCACCTACCTGTAGCATGTGGGCCCACATCAGCGTGTCAATAATTCCCTGGTAAAGCCATTAGGCGCCATCACAGAGGCCCAATTAGCTGTGCAATGTGTGAGATGACAATGGTATATCATTAGCTGCGTAATGACATGCAGGAGCAGAGCCTCTTTAAAAACAAACATCAGGGCCATTATGGCCAATAGAAGCTGCCGTCAACAATGTTACCTCAACCATTTTGACTTCTGCTTCTTTTCAGACGCGCCAAGTCTTATGGAACATTACAGCAAATGTGAACTGCAATGAATGTGTCTTCATTTGTGACTCCAATGTCTGCACCAAACTACCACATATAGTTGTATAAACCAAACTACTACATACAGTTGTATACACCAAACTACTACATACAGTGGTATACACCAAACTACTACATACAGTGGTATGCACCAAACTACTACATACAGTTGTATACACCAAACTACTACATACAGTGGTATACACCAAACTACTACATACAGTGGTATGCACCAAACTACTACATACAGTTGTATACACCAAACTACTGCATACAGTGGTATACACCAAACTACCAAATACAGTTGTATACACCAAACTACCTCATACTGTGGTATACGCCAAACTACTACACAAAGTGGTATGCACCAAACTACTACATACAGTGGTATACACCAAACTACCACATTATGTGGTATACACCAAATTACTACACACAGTGGAATACACAAAACTTTTACATACAGTGGTATACACCAAACTACTACATGCAGTGGTATACACCAAACTACTACATACAGTGGTATACACCAAAATACTACATACAGTTGTATACACCAAACTATTACATACAGTGGTAAACACCAAACTACTACATGCAGTGGTACATACAGTGGTATGCACCAAACTACTACATGCAGTGGTATACACCAAACTTCTACATACAGTGGTACATACAGTGGTATACACCAAACTACTACATACAGTTGTATGCACCAAACTACTACATGCAGTGGTATACAGCAAACTTCTACATACAGTGGTACATACAGTGGTATACACCGAACTACTACATACAGTGGTATACACCAAACCACCACATACAGTGGTATACACCATACTACCACATACAGTAATATATATATATATATATATATATATATATATATATATATATATATATATATATATATATATGTATAATGTATATAATATATACATATACAATATATATACACACATACATACATACTTAAATCATATGCATATATATATATATATATATATATATGTATGTATATATATATATATATATATATATATATATATACATACAGATATATAATGTATATAATATATACATATATAATATATACATATACAATATATATACACACATACATACATACTTAAATCATATGCTTATATATATATATATATATATATATATATAAATATATATATATATATATATATATATATATATATATATATATATATATATACAGATATATAATGTATATAATATATATACACACATACATACATTTTTACATCATGTGCATATATATATATATATATATATACAAATATATATGTCCTTGTAATGGATTTAAAAGGGTGTCATGTTTTTTATTTTATTTTGATATGACATTTTTTTTTAATATAAACTAGTATGATATATAGTTTAATGAGCAGGTTATGTTATGTGTGCCCATGTTATTTGAATTTACTTGCTGGTTGATTTAGATTTTTTCTGCACCGTGACTAGGGAAGCAGGTTTTTGGATTGGGTCATATAAGTAAAGCTGTGCTTTACTGTCTTCAAAGTACAGCGCTTTCCATGTCGTCCTCTCCAGTTCCAGGTCTTAAATGGCTGTCAAGGTGTCCCAATTTCTCGGTTTGTATTCTCAGCCATCTATTTTTCATTTCAGAGGCATGATTCATGATTTACAGTAAACTTTTAGGGAAGCGAGGAAGCAGCAGATGCAAACATGGGGACACACGGGAGGTGATCACGGCGCCGTTCTAAATAGTTTGTCTGCGTTAGAGTTTATAATAATAATTTCACTTATACTTGGTCAATTTTCAGGTCACGAAATGTACATTGAGCATTGTTGGTGCTTTTTGAATGTTAATCGGATTTTATAGGTGTTAGAATAATCATGTATATATATTATCACACAACTTTAGTATGCTTAAAGTCCGTTGCTATAGCTATTAGCGATTGTGCTCAAGCTGTAATTTTTCTATCTGTGCAAGGAAAAAACTTCTTGTCTGAGGGGTGGCCTCAGCCGAAGATGTTATCTTTGTTTTAGCCCGCTAACAGCCAAGGACTTCTAGGACCTCAACGGAGATAAGACGACAGCACGCAGACGAAGCAGAGACAAGGCGAAATCAGAAGGTCCCAGCACATTCCATCACGTATTGTGCTACTGGACCTGCTTTGCATGATATATGTGACCGCTCCTTTTAGAGGCGGCCTCAGTGATGTTGACTGTGGAACTCCTGAATAAATAGAGGGAGGCGGGAGCTGTACCTTAGAGCGTAGGGCGAGACTGCACTCTTAGAAATAAGGGTTCTAAAAGGGTTCTTCTACAAGGGCTGAGGTTCTAACTGGAACCATTTGCTTCTGAAAAACCCTTTCCCGAAGAAAGGGTTTTTCAAGGGTTCTTGGTAACGCTAATGGTTCCAGTAAGAACCATTTTGATCCAGAGAACCCTTTAAAACCCCTTTTCTGAATAATTGGTTTTAAAAGGGTTCTCACTAACACTAAGGGTTCCAGTAAGAACTATTTTGATCCAGAGAACCGTTTTTGGAAGAAAGAGTTCTTCAGGGATTGTTGAAAGCATGGGTAAGATCCTGTGTCACCAGGGACATACTTCCTGATAACATTTGCCAATAATGGTGCCTATCTTTAAATAAATGTTCTTCTCATTAAAATGTTTTGAATGTTTGTTCAATGTCAACATGATAAATGACCACAATATAATATGAACTAAACTGATCTGTAGAATACAATATGGTTCTTTATAGAACCCTCAGAAGACAAGACGGTTATCGGTGAAAACCTTTGAAAAGGGATGTTTTTAGAACCCCCTGTGTCAGGTCTAGATGAAACCCTTGAAACATGAAAGGGTTCTTAGTGGAACTCCCTGCATGGGTTCTAGATGAAACCCTTGACAAACGAAAGGGTTCTTAGTGGAACTCCCTGTGTGGGTTCTAGATGAAACCCTTGAAATACGAAAGGGTTCTTAGTGGAACTCCCTGCGTGGGTTCTAGATGAAAGTCTTGAAATACAAAAGGGTTCTTAGTGGAACTCCCTGTGTGGGTTCTAGATGAAACCCTTGAAATATGAAAGGGTTCTTAGTGGAACTCCCTGTGTGGGTTCTAGATGAAACCCTTGAAATACGAAAGGGTTCTTAGTGGAACTCTCTGCGTGGGTTCTAGATGAAAGTCTTGAAATACAAAAGGGTTCTTAGTGGAGCTCCCTGTGTGGGTTCTAGATGAAACCCTTGAAATACGAAAGGGTTCTTAGTGGAACTCCCTGCATAGGTTCTAGATGAAACCCTTGAAATACGAAAGGGTTCTTAGTGGAACTCCCTGCGTGGGTTCTAGATGAAAGTCTTGAAATACAAAAGGGTTCTTAGTGGAACTCCCTGTGTGGGTTCTAGATGAAACCCTTGAAATACGAAAGGGTTCTTAGTGGAACTCCCTGCGTGGGTTCTAGATGAAAGTCTTGAAATACAAAAGGGTTCTTAGTGGAACTCCCTGCGTGGGTTCTAGATGAAATCCTTGAAATACGAAAGGGTTCTTAGTGGAACTCCCTGCATAGGTTCTAGATGAAACCCTTGACAAACGAAAGGGTTCTTAGTGGAAATCCCTGCGTGGGTTCTTTGTAGAACCTCTCATGGGGGGTTCTGGGTGGAACCTTACACACACAGTTCTAGGTAGAACCCTCCAAAAGGGTTCCAGGTGGAACCTTTATAAAAAGGTTCTACCTGGAGCCAAAAAGGGTTCTCCTATGAGGACGAGCCGAAGAACCTTATATGGTTCTACTTAGCACTTTTATTTCTAAGAGTGTGTGACTAAGTGTGCAGCTCCATGCGTTCTCCTCATGAGCTAAATTGAACTCTGTCTCTGCATGATTCCTTGCTTCTTGTCTGTTTAATAGATGTCATCAGTGTTTGAACCTGACAATGGGCGGAGTCGTGGAGCTCCCATTGGCCACACTGTGAGAGGATTAAAAAAGCAATCCATCCATCCATCTTCTTCCGCTTATCCGAGGTCGGGTCGCGGGGGCAGCAGCTTAAGCAGGGAAGCCCAGACTTCCCTCTCCCCAGCCACTTCGTCCAGCTCCTCCTGGGGGACCCCGAGGCGTTCCCAGGCCAGCCGGGAGAGATAGTCTTCCCAGCGTGTCCTGGGTCTTCCCCGTAGCCTCGTACCGGTCGGACGTGCCCGAAACACCTTCCTAGGGAGGCGTTCGGGTGGCATCCTGACCAGATGCCCGAACCACCTCATCTGGCTCCTCTCGATGTGGAGGAGCAGCGGCTTTACTTTGAGCTCCCCCCGAATGGCAGAGCTTCTCACCCTATCTCTAAGGGAGAGCCCCGCCACTCGGCGGAGGAAACTCATTTCGGCCGCTTGTACCCGTGATCTTGTCCTTTCGGTCATAACCCAAAGCTCATGACCATAGGTGAGGATGGGAACGTAGATCGACCGGTAAATCGAGAGCGTTGCCTTCCGGCTCTGCTCCTTCTTCACCACAACGGATCGATACAGCGTCCGCATTACTGAAGACTTCGCACCGATCCGCCTGTCGATCTCACGATCCACTCCTCCCCCACTCGTGAACAAGACTCCGAGGTACTTGAACTCCTCCACTTGGGGCAAGATCTCCTCCCCAATCCGGAGATGGCACTCCATCCTTTTCCGGTAGAGAACCATGGACTCGGACTTGGAGGTGCTGATTCCCATCCCAGTCGCTTCACACTCGGCTACGAACCGATCCAGTGAGAGCTGAAGATCTTGGCCGGAGGAAGCCATCAGGACCACATCATCTGCAAAAAGTAGAGACCTAATCCTGCAGCCACCAAACCAGATCCCCTCAACGCCTTGACTGCGCCTAGAATTCTGTCCATAAAGATTATGAACAGAATCGGTGACAAAGGGCAGCCTTGGCGGAGTCCAACCCTCACTGGAAACGTGTCCGACTTACTACCGGCAATGCGGACCAGGCTCTGGCACTGATCATACAGGGAGCGGACCGCCACAATCAGACAGTCCGATACCCCATACTCTCTGAGCACTCCCCACAGGACTTCCCGGGGTACACGGTCTAATGCCTTCTCCAAGTCCACAAAGCACATGTAGACTGGTTGGGCAAACTCCCCTGCACCCTCAAGGACCCTGCCGAGAGTATAGAGCTGGTCCACAGTTCCACGACCAGGACGAAAACCACACTGTTCCTCCTGAATCCGAGGTTCGACTATTAAAAAAGCATTTAAAAAAATCCAATTGTCTTCATAATGATTGTGAACGATAGGCAATGTTTCCAAAAAAGTGCAGTTCCCCTTTAATGGCAGAGTTACTTTCGTTGGCCACCAGATGGCGACAAAACGGAAGCAATCAGACCACTGAATGTTGATATATGATATCGATACATATTGTTTATTGTACTTGTACCATATGGTGGGTCAAATTGAAGACGCCAGCGGGCTGCACTCGGCCCGCGGGCATTAGTTTGGAAACCCCTGGGTGGAATGTCAAAAAGACTGCACTGTCACCCTGATTTAAATTCATTCATCCCACAGCTCAGTGGGGGCTCACGCTGAGCTTCTGAGACAATTTGGGTGGAAGCATCTCTGAGGGTAGCCGATAGACTAGCTAATATGTTCTCTTACGGTATTTGCATAATGTCCATGGTGCATCGCCAGAGAGCTGTTCTGCTCCAGTTCCTCCTTGTAATATATCTGGCAGCGGTTCTAAAATGCAGATGTCGCTGGCACTGCCTCACAAATCTGACGCTGGAGCTTCATCCTGAATATCAAAGAAAAAAAAGCTTTCAAACTTTTTTTTTTTTTTGGTTTGTTTGTTTACCATCTACTTTTTTGGAATTTGCCCCGCACACACAAAAACCATGATTAGTTGGCTATTTTATCTGGTGTGCAAGCAAATGTTTTTTTCTAGTATTAATGGTGGGAAGAATCCCAGCTGTGGCAGAAAAGAAACCATTAGATTCAACATCTCCTCTGTATTCTTGACAGGCTTTTACCAAAGAGTAATATCAAGTCATAACAATGGGAAAATTATCCATCCATCCATCTTCTTCCGCTTATCCGAGGTCGGGTCGCGGGGGCAGCAGCCTAAGCAGGGAAGCCCAGACTTCCCTCTCCCCAGCTACTTCGTCCAGCTCTTCCTGTGGGACCCCGAGGCGTTCCCAGGCCAGCCGGGAGACATAGTCTTGCCAACGTGTCCTGGGTCTTCCCCGCAGCCTCCTACCGGTCGGACGTGCCCTAAACACCTCCCTAGGGAGGCGTTCGGGTGGCATCCTGACCAGATGCCCGAACCACCTCATCTGGCTCCTCTCGATGTGGAGGAGCAGCGGCTTTACTTTGAGCTCCTCCCGGATGACAGAGCTTCTCACCCTATCTCTAAGGGAGAGCCCCGCCACCCGGCGGAGGAAACTCATTTCGGCCGATTGTACCCGTGATCTTGTCCTTTCGGTCATAACCCAAAGCTCATGACCATAGGTGAGGATGGGAACGTAGATCGACCGGTAAATTGAGAGCTTTGCCTTCCGGCTCAGCTCCTTCTTCACCACAACGGACCGATACAGCGTCCGCATTACTGAAGACGCCGCACCGATCCGCCTGTCGATCTCACGATCCACTCTTCCCCCACTCGTGAACAAGACTCCGAGGTACTTGAACTCCTCCACTTGGGGCAAGATCTCCTCCCCAACCCGGAGATGGCACTCCACCCTTTTCCGGGCGAGAACCATGGACTCGGACTTGGAGGTGCTGATTCTCATCCCAGTCGCTTCACACTCGGCTGCGAACCGATCCAGTGAGAGCTGAAGATCCTGGCCAGATGAAGCCATCAGGACCACATCATCTGCAAAAAGCAGAGACCTAATCCTGCAGCCACCAAACCAGATCCCCTCAACGCCTTGACTGCGTCTAGAAATTCTGTCCATAAAGGTTATGAACAGAATGGGTGACAAAGGGCAGCCTTGGCGGAGTCCAACCCTCACTGGAAACGTGTCCGACTTACTACCGGCAATGCGGACCAAGCTCTGACACTGATCATACAGGGAGCGGACTGCCACAATCAGACAGTCCGATACCCCATACTCTCTGAGCACTCCCCACAGGTCTTCCCGAGGGACACGGTCGAATGCCTTCTCCAAGTCCACAAAACACATGTAGACTGGTTGGGCAAACTCCCATGCACCCTCAAGGACCCTGCCGAGAGTATAGAGCTGGTCCACAGTTCCACGACCAGGACGAAAACCACACTGTTCCTCCTGAATCCGAGGTTCGACTATCCGGCGTAGCCTCCTCTCCAGTACACCTGAATAGACCTTACCGGGAAGGCTGAGGAGTGTGATCCCACGATAGTTAGAACACACCCTCCGGTTCCCCTTCTTAAAGAGAGGAACCACCACCCCGGTCTGCCAATCCAGAGGTACCGCCCCCGATGTCCACGCGATGCTGCAGAGTCTTGTCAACAAAGACAGCCCCACAGCATCCAGAGCCTTAAGGAACTCCGGGCGGATCTCATCTACCCCCGGGGCCTTGCCACCAAGGAGCTTTTTAACTACCTCAGCAACCTCAGCCCCAGAATTAGGAGAGCCCACCACAGACACCCCAGGCACTGCTTCCTCATAGGAGGACGTGTTGGTGGGATTGAGGAGGTCTTCGAAGTATTCCCTCCACCGATCCACAACATCTGCAGTCGAGGTCAGCAGAACACCATCCTCGCCATACAATGGGAAAATTATTTTAATTTAATTAAAAGACACTAAAAACAGCCCGTATAAAATTATTTTCATAAAAGAATGTGCAAAACCCAAAAGCAGTGAAGTTGGCACGTTGTGTAATTTGTAAAAAAAAACAGAATACAATGATTTGCAAATCCTTTTCAACTTATAGACTGCAATAATTGTTTTAAATAATGATTAACTTAGAATTTAATGGCAGCAACACATTGCAAAAAAGGGCCCAGCGAAGCCGGCGGCGTTTCTGGGTGTTGTTGATAAATGGCTTTGGCTTTGCATAGGAGAGTTTTAACTTGCACTTACAGATGTAGTAACCAACTGTAGTTACTGACAGTGGTTTTCTGAAGTGTTCCTGAGCCCATGCGGTGATATCCTTTACACACTGATGTCGTTTTTTTGACGCAGTACCGCCTGAGGGATCCAAGGTCACGGACATTCAATGTTGGTTTTCAGGCTTGCCGCTTACGTGCGGTGATTTCTCCAGATTCTCTGAACCTTTTGTGTCATGATCTGTGGTCTGGATTATGTTTTTGTTATTTTTTTGTTAGTAATGGACTCTTTTAGTTCCTGTTTGCGCTCCCTTGTTTGTTTAGTTACCATGGCGACTTATTAGTTTCACCTGCCTCATGTGTTCGGGACACGCACCTGCTCTAATCAAGAGACTATTATTTAAGCCTGTCTTTGCCAGTTAATCGTCCTGGCGTCATTGCTCGTGTCATGCCATAGTTTCATGCTTAATTCATGCTGCTCGTTCCATGTCCGATTCCAAGTTTTTACTAGTTATTTGTTTCATGCCACAGAAAGTCTTGTTTGTTCTATGTCCATAGTTCAGGCTAAGTGTTAGCGTCTATGTTTCCTGCGTTAAGTTTTATGTTCCTTTGTCATGACTTGGTCCGGGGTGTGTGCTTTTCCAGGATGCAACGGAAAGTTGGCTCGTGCGAGACGGGAATTAAGGTACATGATTTATTTATTAACTATAAATACAAAAAAAGGATCAAACAAAAAGCGCGCACGGTGGCGGAGAATAAACTATGAACAATTAAACAAAACTTGCAAACTATGGCTTGAATAAAGAAAACTTACTTGGCATGGACAAAAAAGGAGCAGCGTGAACATGGACATGAAAAAATGGACAGAGCATAAATGTGGTGTGAGGTCGTCAGGACGAACAACAGAAAATGAATGAACTTAAATATTATGGACATGATTAACAACAGGTGCGTGACTCAAAACAGGTGCGTGACATGACAGGTGAAACTAATGGGTAACTATGGTGACAAAACAAAACAAAAGTGCACAAAAAGTCCAAAAATAAAACCTGATCACACAGACATGACATCCTTAGCCACTTTCCTTTTGTTGTAGTTCCTGTCTTTTGTCATGTGTTGGATGAATTAATGAATACCCACCTTCAAGTCCTGTCCGGAATAGTCTGTTTGTGTCATGTCTGTGTGATCATGTTTTGTTTTAGTCATGTTCGGTTTTGTTTTTGGACTTTTTGTGCACTTTTGTTTTGTTTTGTCACCATAGCAACCATTAGTTTTCGCCTGTCACGTCACGCACCTGTTTCACGTTTTGAGTCACGCACCTGCTTTCACTAATCATGTCTATAGTATTTAAGTTCATTGTTTTCAGTTTGTCGTTCTGGCGACATCC
The DNA here is from genome assembly GCF_033978685.3 of Nerophis lumbriciformis. Classification (NCBI taxonomy): domain Eukaryota; kingdom Metazoa; phylum Chordata; class Actinopteri; order Syngnathiformes; family Syngnathidae; genus Nerophis; species Nerophis lumbriciformis. The sequence continues at coordinate 3,128,782 of NC_084585.2, read as the reverse complement.
CGCATTTATACTCTCCACACACCCTTATGACCCTTGCTGCGCTTTTTCATGCCGTTTTTTTCATCTAAGTAAGTTTTCTTTATTCATGCCATAGTTTGCAAGTTTAGTTTAATTGTTCATAGTTTCTGCCTATGTGCAAGTTCTGTGTTTATAGTCTAGTTTTGTACCTCCACCATTGTGCGCGCTTTTCGTTTGTACTTTTTTTTTGATAAAATTAAATAAATCATGTACTTACATTCCCGTCTCGCCCGAGCCAACTTTCCGTTGCATCCCGGAAAAGCAAACACCCAGGATCGAGTCTTGACAGTTTGCGTCCTGGGAGAACAAACCTAGCAGTAAGTTGCGAACACGCCCCCGTTATGACATTTTGATGATATTACGGACCGTAGATGGTGAAATCCCTAAATGCCTTGCAATAACTCATTAAGAAAAGTTGTTCTTAAACTGTTCAACAATTTGCTCAGGCATTTGTTGACAAAGTGGTGACCCTCGCCCCGTCCTTTGTTTGTGAATGACTGAGCATGTCATGGAAGCTGCTTTTATACCCAATCATGGCACCCACCTGTTCCCAATTAGCCTGTTCACCTGTGGGATGTTCCAAATAAGTATTTGATGAGCATTCCTCAACTGTATCACTCTTTTTTGCCACTTGTTCTAGATTTTTTGAAACATGTTGCAGGAATCGAATTCCAAATGAGCTAATATTTGCGCAAAATAACAACGTTTACCAGTTGGAACGTTAAATATCTTGTCTTTGCAGTCTATTCAATTGAATATAAGTTGAAAAGGATTTGTTGTATTCTCTTTTTATTTACCATTTACACAACGTGACAACTTCACTCGTTTTGGGGTTTGTATATGAATAAAAATAAGTAAAATAAACGCATATACAAACTATACAGCAGTTAAAAAAGCCAACGTGTCACAAGTATATAAAATAGAAATAATACACCATAGCGGCCTGTCAGTTATGTGTAGTGTTAGAATGTGTGGTTTCCAACTCTTTGTAAGGCCGTGAATGTGACACGCTAAGCCAGGGGTGCTCATTACGTCGATCGCGAGCTACCGGTCGATCTCGGAGGGTGTGTCAGTCGATCACCAGCCAGGCATTAAAAAAATAGTCCTAAAAATGAGCGATCGTAAATCTTCACTATGACGTCACTTCCGTCACTTGATTGACATTCACGGCACCCGAGGGTCTTCTGAGATGACGCTGGCTGCTGCCAGCTCATTAAAATTACCGACTGGAAGGCGAGAAACACTTTATTTCAACAGACTCTGGCGCCGTACCTGTCGTCAAAACTCCAAAGACCGACTTCACAGTTGCACAGTTGCGCTAACAAAATAAGAGTCTCAGAAAGCTGGCGTGCACAAGCTAGCAAGCTACGGAGTTTGCCGACAATGTATTTCTTGTAAAGTGTATACAAAGGAGTACGGAAGCTGGACAAATAAGATGCCAAAAACCAACCACTTTCATGTGGTATTGGACAGAAAGGAGGACTTTTTTCTCCTCCATTCGAAAATGCGGACGTTTTCAGCACCACTGTCTGATTTCAATCAATGCAAGTCATCAGAATCAGGTAATACACCAACTTATATTCTTGTCTTCATGAAAGAAAGGAATCTATATGTGTTAAACATGCCTGTATTATCTTTAAACACCTTAACTTATTAATAATATTAACTATATGTATTAAACATGCTTGTATAATCATTAAACACCTTTAACTTGTTAACAATATTAACTATATGTATTAAACATGCTTGTATTATCATTAAACACCTTTAACTTGTTAACAATATTAACTATATGTATTAAACATGCTTGTATTATCATTAAACACCTTTAACTTGTTAACAATATTAACTATATGTATTAAACATACTTGTATTATCATTAAACACCTTTAATTTATTAACAATATTAACTATATGTATTAAACATTCTTGTATTATCATTAAACACCTTTAATTTATTAACAATATTAACTATATGTGTTAAACATGCTTGTATTATCTTTAAACACCTTTAACTTGTTAACAATATTAACTATATGTATTAAACATGCTTGTATTATCATTAAACACCTTTAACTTGTTAACAATATTAACTATATGTATTAAACATACTTGTATTATCATTAAACACCTTTAATTTATTAACAATATTAACTATATGTATTAAACATTCTTGTATTATCATTAAACACCTTTAATGTATTAACAATATTAACTATATGTGTTAAACATGCTTGTATTATCTTTAAACACCTTTAACTTGTTAACAATATTAACTATATGTATTAAACATGCTTGTATTATCATTAAACACCTTTAACTTGTTAACAATATTAACTATATGTATTAAACATGCTTGTATTATCATTAAACACCTTTAACTTGTTAACAATATTAACTATATGTATTAAACATACTTGTATTATCATTAAACACCTTTAATTTATTAACAATATTAACTATATGTATTAAACATTCTTGTATTATCATTAAACACCTTTAATTTATTAACAATATTAACTATATGTGTTAAACATGCTTGCATTATCATTAAACACCTTTAACTTGTTAACAAAAACATATATTTCATAAATAAGTAAATATAAATGATATATATGAATGAGGTAGATCCCCACGACTTGATCAATTGAAAAGTAGCTCGCCTGCAGAAAAAGTGTGAGCACCCCTGCGCTAAGCTATGTGTGTGTTTGGAAGATAGCTAGGTTTTGTCGATGTTACTTTGCAATGATTGCAGCTGACAGTAGCCAGTTTTGCTTCAATAAAGAGATACAGTATCCTCGTCACTTCCGCGCAATACAACAGCGTGTGGCAATACAGGGAGAAAGCCATTTTGCTTATCGGAGCAAGAAATAATAAATACAGGTATTGCAAAATCAAGAAAACCAGCTAACCCTTTATCTAATACAGCATCTCCGATACGTAGGGGTTGGTACCTTTCACATGCGGTACCAATTCCTGGTACCAATTCCTGGTACCTATGAATCAATATTAGTATTCCACGGTTCCGATTTTTGGTATGTACGCGTGTGTTCAGATGGTAATAAATGTTGACTTTACTTACTTTAATCACTTAACTTACCACTGTAAACACCGCACTACAATATGTCATGTCTGTGTAATCATGTTTTGTTTTAAGTCATGTTTTGTTTAGTTATAGGACTCTTTAGTTTCTGTCTTTTCACTCCCTTGTCTTGTTTCCATGATTACCCCATTAGTTTCACCTGTTCCACGTTTGGACTCATTGTGCACTCTTGTTTGTCACCATAGCAACCCATTAGTTTTCACCTGTCACGTCACGCACCTGTTTCACGTTTTGAGTCACGCACCTGTTTTCGTTAATCATGTCCATAGTATTTAAGTTCATTCTTTTCAGTTTGTCGTTCTGACGACCTCTCCACATTTATGCTTATGTACTCTCTTCATCCTCTAAGATTGGGCTTCATGTCCCTTGTCAAAGTAAGTTTTTGTTCCATGTTTATAGTCTTTTTGTTTTTCATAGTTTGTTCTCCGCCACTGTGCGTGCTTTTCATTTGTACTTTTTTGCTATAGTCTTTTGGTTTCATAGTTTATTCTCCGCCACTGTGCGCGCTTTCATTTATTCCTTTTTTTTTTGATAATAATAAATAAATCATGTACCTTCATTCCCGTCTCGCCCGAGCCAACTTTCCGTTGCATCCCGGAAAAGCAAACACCCAGGACCAAGTCATGACACAATACTGTTCATTCAATGACGATTTTGATTGATTGATTGATTGATTGAGACTTTTATTAGTAGATTGCACAGTACAGTACATATTCCGTACAATTGACCACTAAATGGTAACACCCCAATAAGTTTTTCCACTTGTTTAAGTCGGGGTCCACTTAAATTGATTCATGATACAGATATATACTATCATCATAATACAGTCTTCACACAAGTTAATCATCAGAGTATATACATTGAATTATTTACATTATTTACAATCCGGGGTGTGGGATGCGGAGGGGGTGGGGGTGGGGGGGGGTTAAGTTTGGTTGATATCATCACTTCAGTCATCAACAATTGAGAAAAGAGAAATGGACATTGAAACAGGTCTGACTTGGTAGGATTTGTACAGCAAGTAGTGGACATAGAGAGATCAGAAAGCATCTACATTTGATTATTTACATTTGGTTATTAACAATCCGGGGAGGGTGTTAGTTTAGGGTTGAAGTTGCCTGGAGGTGTTCTTTTAGTGCGGTTTTGAAGGAGGATAGAGATGCCCTTTCTTTTACACCTGTTGGGAGTGCATTCCATATTGATGTGGCATAGAAGGAGAATGAGTTAAGACCTTTGTTAGATGGGAATCTGGGTTTTAACGTGGTTAGTGGAGCTCCCCCTGGTGTTGTTGGTTTTGGCGGTCATTTACGTTAAGGAAGTAGTTTGACATGTACTTCGGTATCAGGGAGGTGTAGCGGATTTTATAGACCAGGCTCAGTGCAAGTTGTGTTACTCTGTCCTCCACCCTGAGCCAGCCCACTTTGGAGAAGTGGGTAGGAGTGAGGTGGGATCTGGGGTGGAGGTCTGGATCAGTGGTTCTCAAATGGGGGGGTACTTGAAGGTATGCCAAGGGGTATGTGAGATTTTTTTTTAAATATTCTAAAAATAGCAACAATTCAAAAATCCTTTATAAATATATTTATTGAATAATACTTCACCAAAATATGAATGTAAGTTCATAAACTGAACATCCAATCAAGTAGGCTATTCCATTCATTACCATAAACCCAGAGTTTCCCCCATGCCATGATGGTTTGACCCTACCTGGCGGTGCCACACGGCACCAACTGTCAATCAACTATCGATGTAGAAAACAATGGAGGCTTGGTTAAAGAAACGCAACAATGCAATATTCAGTGTTGACAGCTAGATTTGTTGTGGACATGTTCCATGGGATCACACTCCTCAGCCTTCCCGGTAAGGTCTATTCAGGTGTACTGGAGAGGAGGCTACGCCGGATAGTCGAACCTCGGATTCAGGAGGAACAGTGTGGTTTTCGTCCTGGTCGTGGAACTGTGGACCAGCTCTATACTCTCGGCAGGGTCCTTGAGGGTGCATGGGAGTTTTCCCAACCAGTCTACATGTGTTTTGTGGACTTGGAGAAGGCATTCGACCGTGTTCCTCGAGAAGTCCTGTGGGGAGTGCTCAGAGAGTATGGGGTATCGGACTGTCTGATTGTGGCAGTCCGCTCCCTGTATGATCAGTGTCAGAGCTTGGTCCGCATTGCCGGTAGTAAGTCGGACACGTTTCCAGTGAGGGTTGGACTCCGCCAAGGCTGCCCTTTGTCACCCATTCTGTTCATAACTTTTATGGACAGAATTTCTAGGCGCAGTCAAGGCGTTGAGGGGATCTGGTTTGGTGGCTGCAGGATTAGGTCTCTGCTTTTTGCAGATGATGTGGTCCTGATGGCTTCATCTGGCCAGGATCTTCAGCTCTCACTGGATCGGTTCGCAGCCGAGTGTAAAGCGACTGGGATGAGAATCAGCACCTCCAAGTCCGAGTCCATGGTTCTCGCCCGGAAAAGGGTGGAGTGCCATCTCCGGGTTGGGGAGGAGATCTTGCCCCAAGTGGAGGAGTTCAAGTACCTCGGAGTCTTGTTCACGAGTGAGGGAAGAGTGGATCGTGAGATCGACAGGCGGATCGGTGCGGCGTCTTCAGTAATGCGGACGCTGTATCGATCCGTTGTGGTGAAGAAGGAGCTGAGCCGGAAGGCAAAGCTCTCAATTTACCGGTCGATCTACGTTCCCATCCTCACCTATGGTCATGAGCTTTGAGTTATGACCGAAAGGACAAGATCACGGGTACAAGCGGCCGAAATGAGTTTCCTCCGCCGGGTGGCGGGGCTCTCCCTTAGAGATAGGGTGAGAAGCTCTGCCATCCGGGGGGAGCTCAAAGTAAAGCCGCTGCTCCTCCACATGGAGAGGAGCCAGATGAGGTGGTTCGGGCATCTGGTCAGGATGCCACCCGAACGCCTCCCTAGGGAGGTGTTTAGGGCACGTCCGACTGGTAGGAGGCCGCGGGGAAGACCCAGGACACGTTGGGAAGACTATGTCTCCCGGCTGGCCTGGGAACGCCTCGGGGTCCCACAGGAAGAGCTGGACGAAGTGGCTGGGGAGAGGGAAGTCTGGGCTTCCCTGCTTAGACCCGACCTCGGATAAGCGGAAGAAGATGGATGGATGGATGGATGGATGTTCCATAAAAATTGATGTTAAGGATTTCTTTTTTTGTGAAGAAATGTTTAGAATGAAGTTGATGAATCCAGATGGATCTCTATTACAATCCCCAAAGAGGGCACTTTAAGTTGATGATTTTATATGTGTAGAAATCTTTATTTATAATTGAATCACTTGTTTATTTTTGAACAAGTTTTTAGTTATTTGTAAATCTTTTTTTCCAAATAGTTCAAGAAAGACCACTACAAATGAGCAATATTTTGCACTGTTATACAATGTAATAAATCGGAAACTGATGACATAGTGCTGTATTTTACTTTTGTATCTCTTTTTTTCAACCAAAAATGCTTTGCTCTGATTAGGGGGTACTTGAATTAAAAAAAATGTTCACAGGGGGTACTGTCAGACTTGCCCCTGACAGTTTGGTTGTGTTTTAGTTTTTCCTCTGTGTGTGTAGTATTTCCTGTCAGCGCTCTTGTTTTGGTTCTGTTTCCTGTTTCTCCCTGAGTGCTGTGTCCCCTCAGCTGTGGCTGATTGGCACCTGGCCACACCTGGTGTCAATCAGCCAGCTGCTATTTATACCTGCCCTACCCTCCAGTCACTGCTGGATTATTGCCAATGTCATTGTCATTACTACCTGTCTTAACACTTGTCGTTGTAGCTCTGTCTACTTTTGTTTCACTCTGCTCATGTCCTAGTTCCTTCGTGTCACAGTAAGTGTTTTTGTTTCTTGTCCAAAGTTAGCCTCTGTGCTATTTTAGTTCATAACCAAGTTTGTTCTCCGCCTTGTGCGCGCCTTTTGTTACCCTTTTGTTTGTTGTTTTGCCTTAGTGTTTAATTAAATCATGTTTTCTTGCACAATGCCTTCCGCCTTCTCTGCATCTTGGGGTTCGGCAACAACACACCTTGACAGGTACATCACTGAAAAAAGGTTGAGAACCACTGGTCTAGATAATAATCGATCAGTATGGTTAATTTTAACTTGGAAACATTTTACTACTCTTACTGGGAAAAAATGCTTCAAATCTGATCAATTCTGAATGCATTACTTTTGACACAATCATTAATAATCATTAGTAAATGTATTTGTGTTGAATCAATACATCTGTTTATTTGAAATGTGGATTTTATATGCTGGAAAGCTCAATTCTTCTTGAGACACGTGTACAATTTGTATACCGACTGTAGTTTGTGTATGAACTGGAATACTTGCCATGACCCTTTCCTTTACAGAACATTCCAGCACAGCAAGTCATTTCCTTTTCAAACATGCACTTTCCATTAAACATTTTTGCACTTTCCCACATTCAATCCCGTTCATGCAATACATCCGAGACATCCACCTTAATTTCGCAAATAATTATTTCAAGTATGCTTTCAGAAACGAGGTCGTCTTTTTAAAATCTATCTTCGGGTGTTCAATTTATTATTTTAATTTTGTTTCTTGCAGAGCTGCAGTCATTAGAAGAAATAGATCTTCTCTTAGGAACTGGGTCCTGCAATGATTGTCACACCACGGTGAGGGATGTCTTGTCTTGGTTTTTTTCTGTCTTGTGATGTGCATGTTTTAGTTTGAAAAGTAACTCTCCTCTCGTTTCAGGTCACTTGCCCTTCCTTTTGTGTCATCAGTCTGACGTCATCCCGATTCCCTGATTGTTTCCACCTGTTCCCTATTACCCTCATGTGTCTTATAAGCCCACTCCTTCCTTTGTTCTGTGCCAGATTGTTTCGTTTATTCGTGCTCTCTAGCATCCGTGTTCCTGTCCATGCCTTGTCTTGTGATTAAGTTCCTTGATCTTGAATCCCTTCGTTACTATTTTGAGTTTTTCCTTTCTTCCTCCTCAGCAGAGTGATCTTTTGTTATTTAGTAGTGATGGGTTGATGAGGCGTCATGAAGCGTTTCGACACATTGCAAAACTGTATTGATACTGTGTCGATACTGTGTCACTAAATACTGACATCTGCTGGACATTAAAAATCCCTACAGGCAACCTATGGACCGACTCAACTGACACTGATTTGATGCCCTAGTACAGGGGTCACCAACCTTTTTGAAACCAAAAACTGCTTCTTGGGTACTGATTAATGCGAAGGGCTACCAGTTTGATACACACTTAAATAAATAAATATATTGTCATTTGTAAGTTACACATATGTGTGATTTAAACAAGAATAGCTAAATAAATACATTTATATACATAAAAAAATGGGTATTTCTGTCTGTCATTCCGTCGTACATTTTTTTTTTTTCCTTTTACGGAAGGTTTTTTGTAGAGAATAAATGATGAAAAAAAACACTTAATTGAACGGTTTAAAAGAGGAGAAAACACGAAAAAATTAAAAATAAAATTTTGAAACCTAGTTTATCTTCAATTTCGACTCTTTAAAATTCAAAATTCAACCGACAAAAAGAAGGGAAAAACTAGCTAATTTGAATCTTTTTGAAAAAATTAAAAAAAGAATTTATGGAACATCATTAGTAATTTTTCCTGATTAAGATACATTTTAGAATTTTGATGTTTTAAATTGGTTAAAATCCAATCTGCACTTTGTTAGAATATTTAACAAATTGGACCAAGCTATATTTCTAACAAAGACAAATCAGTATTTCTTCTAGATTTTCCAGAACAAAAATTTTAAAAGAAATTCAAAATACTTTGAAATAAGATTTAAATTTGATTCTACAGATTTTATAGATTTGCCAGAATAATTTTTTTGAATCTGAATCATAGTAAGTTTGAAGAAATATTTCACAAATATTCTTCGTTGAAAAAACAGAAGCTAAAATATTTATTATTCTTTACAGTAAGAAAATAAAAAATGTTGCTTGTACATTGATTTAAATTGTCAGGAAAGAAGAGGAAGAAATTTAAAAGGTAAAAAGGTATATTTGTTTAAAAATCCTAAAATCATTTTTAAGGTTGTGTTTTTTCTCTAAAATTGTATTTCTAAAAGTAATAAGAAGCAAAGTAAAAAATAAATGAATTTATTTAAACAAGTGAAGACCCATCCATCCATCCATTTTCTACCGCTTACTCCAAGTGAAGACCAAGTCTTTAAAATATTTTCTTGGATTTTCAAATTCTATTTGAGTTTTGTCTCTTTTAGAATTAAAAATGTCGAGCAAAGCGAGACCAGCTTGCTAGTAAATAAATACAATTTAAAAGATAGAGGCAGCTCACTGGTAAGTGCTGCTCTTTGAGCTATTTTTAGAACAGGCAAGCGGGCGACTCATCTGGTCCTTACGGGCTACCTGGTGACCGCGGGCACCGCATTGGTGACCCCTGCCCTAGTATATACAATAATATAAATTAAGTCATTGTATTTCATTTAGGATTATTTCATATCTTCATTTAAATAAAAATATATTTTTATCTTTTTTAGATACAGTCAATAAATAATGTGAACATGTATCATTAGATGGAAATCTAAGAGAACGTGTTGTGGATGATTGTGGACTGGGAATTGTTTTAATTTTATTTTTTTACACATTTTTATAAAAAAAAAGAAAGAAAAGTTTTTCCGACGTATTACATTTTAGACGATTTCTCTTCTTAGGTATTATTTCTCCGGCTGTAGAAAAGAGCCGCTCACAGGGCACAGAGGAGGCGTCAGTGCGACACAGTTGGCGTATCGGTCACGTGACCAAAACAGCTCATGATCGGTCACGTGACTTTCTAAAAGCGGTACGCGCACCGACACAGGGTTTCGCTCTATGAGCTCGACGCATGCGCCGATGCATCGGTGTTGCCGGACCCATCACTAGTTAGTAGAGATGCGCGGATAGGCAATTATTTCATCCGCAACCGCATCAGAAAGTCGTCAACCATCCGCCATCCACCCGATGTAACATTTGATGAGAACCGCATCCGCCCGCCATCCGCCCGCACCCGCCCGTTGTTATATATCTAATATAGACGATGCAAGGCATTAGTGAGGTTATAAAGCTTTTGCCTGTTAAAAAAAGGAGACTGATCCAATGCAGCACAGACATTCGCGTGCCACGCTGTCACGACCCAGACGCACACCAGTGCGCAATCATATGGGAGCCGCGCTGAGCGCACCTCCAAGCGCGTCTCGCTGCCGGCGACGGCCGGGTATGGGCCCAACGCTCCAGCGCCATCCATTTTCAGGGCTAGTTGATTCGGCAGGTGGGTTGTTGCACACTCCTTAGCGGGTTCCAACTTCCATGGTCACCGTCCTAGCTGCTGTCTATATCAACCAGGGTGAGCCCCACCCCTTTCGTGAGCGCACTGCACGTGGAGTGACCCCTGTTACGCGCCCCCGGCAACAGGGGTGGCGGGCAGGTAAGCTGCGCGGGCGGAGCGCGCGGAGTGACCCATGTTACGAGCCCCCGGCCACGGGGGTGGCGGGCAGGTAAGCTGCTTACCTGCTGCGCGTGACGCCGGCCGCGGCGAAGGCGGACGAGGCGGGGTGTCGGTGCGGTGGGCGCGGTGGTGACCCTGGACGTGCGTCGGGCCCTTCTCGCGGATCGCCTCAGCTACGGCTCCCGGTGGGGCCCTCTCGGGGGAAGGGGCCTCGGTCCCGGACCCCGGCGAGGCGTCGGGGGCCTTCTCCGCTCCGTAAAAGTGTCCATCTCTTTTTTTTTTTCTTCTGTTGTGGCATATGCAGCAGGTGCCTGCTCGTTATTCGTATGTGGGTAACAATATTTAACTATGGTTATATATTTCCCAATTGGTTTAACTGCCACCCGCCTGAATCTATTTAAATTCTAATTTTTTATTTATTTCAACCAAGTAAAACCCATTTATCATTTATTTATGTATAACCGCCCGACCCGACCCGACCCGACCCGCGGATAAAATCTAATTTTTTTAAATTTCATCCGCCCGATCCGCGGATAATCCGCGGACTCCGCGGTTGTGCCCGCAAACCGCGCATCTCTACTAGTTAGTGTAGAAATGTTCATAGCTATTTGTTTCTTCCTCCTGTTGGAGCGTTTTCTGTTTATACATTTTATAGCATACACGGCGCCAATTATAGTTTGTCTTTGCTTTTGTGTTTTCCTCCGTTCGGAGTGATTTTTGGTTGTTCCTATTTTTTTTGGAACCTTTTTCCCGATTAGTTTTTGGTTAAAGGGGAACCGGAGGGTGTGTTCTAACTATCGTGGGATCACACTCCTCAGCCTTCCCGGTAAGGTCTATTCAGGTGTACTGGAGAGGAGGCTACGCCGGATAGTCGAACCTCGGATTCAGGAGGAACAGTGTGGTTTTCGTCCTGGTCGTGGAACTGTGGACCAGCTCTATACTCTCGGCAGGGTCCTTGAGGGTGCATGGGAGTTTGCCCAACCAGTCTACATGTGTTTTGTGGACTTGGAGAAGGCATTCGACCGTGTCCCTCGGGAAGTCCTGTGGGGAGTGCTCAGAGAGTACGGGGTATCGGACTGTCTGATTTTGGCGGTCCGCTCCCTGTATGATCAGTGTCAGAGCTTGGTCCGCATTGCCGGCAGTAAGTCGGACACGTTTCCAGTGAGGGTTGGACTCCGCCAAGGCTGCCCTTTGTCACCGATTCTGTTCATAACTTTTATGGACAGAATTTCTAGGCGCAGTCAAGGCGTTGAGGGGATCTGGTTTGGTGGCTGCAGGATTAGGTCTCTGCTTTTTGCAGATGATGTGGTCCTGATGGCTTCATCTGGCCAGGATCTTCAGCTCTCGCTGGATCGGTTCGCAGCCGAGTGTGAAGCGACTGGGATGAGAATCAGCACCTCCAAGTCCGAGTCCATGGTTCTCGCCCGGAAAAGGGTGGAATGCCATCTTCGGGTTGGGGAGGAGACCCTGCCCCAAGTGGAGGAGTTCAAGTACCTCGGAGTCTTGTTCACTAGTGAGGGAAGAGTGGATGGTGAGATCGACAGGCGGATCGGTGCGGCATCTTCAGTAATGCGGACGCTGTATCGATCCGTTGTGGTGAAGAAGGAGCTGAGCCGGAAGGCAAAGCTCTCGATTTACCGGTCGATCTACGTTCCCATCCTCACCTATGGTCATGAGCTTTGGGTTATGACCGAAAGGACAAGATCACGGGTACAAGCGGCCGAAATGAGTTTCCTCCGCCGGGTGGCGGGGCTCTCCCTTAGAGATAGGGTGAGAAGCTCTGTCATCCGGGAGGAGCTCAAAGTAAAACCGCTGCTCCTCCACATCGAGAGGAGCCAGATGAGGTGGTTCGGGCATCTGGTCAGGATGCCACCCGATCGCCTCCCTCGGGAGGTGTTTAGGGCACGTCCGACCGGTAGGAGGCCACGGGGAAGACCCAGGACACGTTGGCAAGACTATGTCTCCTGGCTGGCCTGGGAAGGCCTCGGGATCCCCCGGGAGGAGCTGGTGCGAAGTGGCTGGGGAGAGGGAAGTCTAGGCTTCCCTGCTTAGGCTGTTGCCCCCGCGACCGGACCTCGGATAAGCGGAAGAAGATGGATGGATGGATGGAGTTTTTGGTTAAAATAGATATTGTAATCCTTGACTTTGTAGGTGAAAGGAAGCCGTCAAAATAAAAGCCTGTCTAAATTCCCTACTCTGCATCTGAGTCCTATCCTTTTTACCAAGCCTGACAATGATCTACCCAAAGAGGAATTCGACGGTGCATTTCTTCGGCCGAGTATCTCGGATGATACTTTTTCTCCACTTTGATGAAGTGCCACAGTGTCTATGAATATAATTGACGTAGCTCCCAGTCTCCTCCTCTGTCACTCCCTCCTCATTAGTCATCTTGCCTCAATGCTCAGTTGACTTTGTGCGTGCTGTCAGTCGAGGCGTCTAATCGTCTGAAGTGGATGTTTTCTGCCTCAGTAACAGAAATTTGCAGGGCTACGGGGGGGGGGGGGAAACAGCCGTGGAATTAAACGCGCTGTAGAGATTATGTGTGACAAGGCCTGTGTTTTCCCCGTTTTTGACATCCAGTCAATATATTGACACTGTTTGTCACTACAGCGCTGCTTTGGCGCGACTCGCCAAGCCGGGTTGACCTGTCATGCTTCGATTCACTGTCACACTGGCTTTGGGCAGGTGGAAATTCTAAAGCCTCAAAGGTTAATACCTATACGAGGAAGCTGTTACAAACACTTTCAAAGGCTTTTTTTTCAAACCGTTTGGATCCTCTCAGGTTTCAAATGTATGCCCGGAAATTTAAGTTACCGTATTTTCCGCACTATATTAGCCGCACCTTCTATGAATTACATATTTCATAATTTTGTCCACCAATAAGCCGCCCCGGACTATAAGCCGCGCCTACGCTGCGCTAAAGTGAATGTCAAAAAAACGCTGCGCTAAAGTGAATGTCAAAAAAACAGTCAGATAGTTCAGTCAAACTTTAATAATATATTGAAAACCAGCGTTCTAACAACTCTGTCCCAAAATGTACGCAAATGTGCAATCACAAACATAGTAAAATTCAAAATGGTGTAGAGCAATAGCAACATAATGTTGCTCGAACGTTAATGTCACAACACACAAAATAAACATAGCGCTCACCTTCTGAAGTTATTCTTCATTCGTAAATCCTTCGAATTCTTCGTCTTCGGTGTCCGAATTGAAAAGTTGCGCAAGCGTGGGATCCAAAAATGGCCGGCTCCGCCTCGTCGAAGTCATCGGATTCAGTGTCGCTGTTGTTGTGCAGCAGTTCTGTGAATCCTGCCTTCCGGAAAGCTCGGACCACAGTTGTGACCGAAACTATCTGCCCAGGCATTTACGATCCACTGGCAGATGTTGGCGTATGTCGACCGGCGCTATCTGCCCGTCTTAGTGAAGGTGTGTTCGCCTTCGGAGCTGTGTGAAAAAAGCCACCCGGCCTCTTCGCGTAAACTTCCCTTAACCACTCGCTCATCTTTTCTTCATCCATCCATCCCTTCGAGTTAGCTTTTATGATGACGCCGGCTGGAAAGGTCTCTTTTGGCAAGGTCTTCCTTTTGAATATCACCATGGGAGGAAGTTAGCATGGCAAGCTAGAACCACAGTGAAGGATGACTTCTCATTCCCTGTGGTGCGAATATTCACCGTACGTGCTCCCGTTGTATCCACAGTGCGGTTCACAGGAATATCAGTTGCTGTGAAATACGGTAGTAATCCGTGTGCGGATGGAGAGATTGCGTCTTTTTATGAACCGGATCCTTGTCGCGTAGTAGGAGCCATTTTGTGGTCTTTACAGATGTAAACAGGAAATGAAACGTACGGTGATATCCGCGCGTTTTTTCTTCTTCTTCCGGGGGCGGGTGAAGCACTTCCTGTTCTATGGGGGCGGGTGCTTTCCTTGGCGGTTGCTTGCGTAGAAGAAGAAGCGCTTCCTGTTCTACCGGGAAAAAAGATGGCGGCTGTTTACCGAAGTTGCGAGACCGAAACTTTATGAAAATGAATCGTAATAAAGCGCACCGGGTTATAAGGCGCACTGTCAGCTTTTGAGAAAAATTGTGGTTTTTAGGTGCGCCTTATAGTGCGGAAAATACGGTAGACCATGATAAGGCCATAAGACTTTATTTGTACTTATCTGCACTGCAAAAAGTTTATTATTGTCCATTCTTTAACATGTACAAGACACATAAGAACTGAAATTATATTTTCGGCACAGTCCCACTAAGAGCAGAGGGGGACAAGACGGGACCGCCGATGGCTCAGCCACTTACGGCGCTCCTTAAAAAAGGTGGGGAAAAAGGTGACATTGGGAAAGGGGGAAGAGTAAAAAAAAGTATCAGTCTAAGGCTGGACCCTCGGGAGGGGTCCAGACTTAGTCCAAGGAAAGGTTGCTACAAGACGAAAGGTTGCTCCTGCAAAAAGTCAGTGTTCAAAAACAAGAAAAAAAAAATACAAAAATGAGGGGTATTTTATTTGAACGAAGCAAAATTATCTGCCAATAGAACCTACTCAGTGGCCTAGTGGTTAGAGTGTCCGTCCTGAGATCGGTAGGTTGGGAGTTCAAATCCCGGTCGAGTCATACCAAATACTATAAAAATGGGACCTATTACCTCCCTGCTTGGCACTCAGCATCAAGGGTTGGAATTGGGGGTTAAATCACCAAAATTATTCCCGGGCGCAGCCACCGCTACTGCCCACTGCTCCCCTCACCTCCCAGGGGGTGATCAAGGGTGATGGGTCAAATGCAGAGAATAATTTCGCCACACCTAGTGTGTGTGTGACAATCATTGGTACTTTAACTTTTTAACTTTAACAAGACTTTCCAAAACAAGTACAATTAGCTAACCTCAATGAACCCAAAAATACCTTAAAATAAGTATATTCTCACTAACAACAAGTGCACTTTTCTTGGTAGAAAAAACAACTATGAGACCTTTTTGCTCAATATGTTGAAAAATATTCTTTAATGCTCACTCGCTTCCTTTAGTTCAGTCCTTAAGTTTACTGTAGTTCATATATCATGCCTCTTACCTGGATAGTAGAAGAATGAGGATGTATTCTGACAAATTGCTCCACTTTGACAGCCAATTTAGACCCGGGGATGGCAATAAATGATCAAAATACATAAATATTTGATGTTATTATACATGTGGCCATTACTACAATGCAAAAACAAGAAAAAAAAATACAAAAATGAGGGGTATTTTATTTGAACTAAGCAAAATTATCTGCCAATAGAACAAGAAAATTTGGCTCGTCAAGACTTTCCAAAACAAGTAAAATTAGCTAACCTCAATGAACCCCAAAATAGCTTAAAATAAGTATATTCTCACTAATAACAAGTGCACTTTTCTTGGTAGAAAAAAAAGAGACCTTTTTGCTCAATATGTTGAAAAATATTGTTAAATGAAGTAAATGCTAGTGCCATTATCTTGACATAATGATATGTGCTCGGCATTACATTTCTTGAAACCATCAAACTTATACTAAAAACTAATTTATTGTTCTTAATAGAAAGGCAACAAGGCAAGCGCTTGTTACTCTCGGGGTCTCCTAGCCGCTCAGGCAAATCATATTGTCTAAAAATGCATTTTTCCATGGATAACATGACATCATCGCGCCAAGTGCGTGCTCTTTCAGTCAATTAGTGCGCATATATACATATATAATTTTTTTTATTGTAATTTTGCAGAATTTACCTGAATGTGCATGAACTATTTCTCTTCAAAATTGTTAGAAATGTCACATGTTAGATGTTTAAATATTAACGGTCAGTTTACTGTACTGTGCCAACTGTACTACTATATGATGTCATGTCTGTGTAATCATGTTTTGTCTTAGTCATGTTTTGTTTAGTTATTGGACTCTTTAGTTTCTGGCTTTTCACTCCCTTGTCTTGTTTCCATGATTACCCATTAGTTTCACCTGTTCCACGTTTGGACTCATTGTGCACTCTTGTTTGTCACCATAGCAACCCATTAGTTTTCACCTGTCACGTCACGCACCTGTTTCACGTTTTGAGTCACGCACCTGTTTTCGTTAATCATGTCTGTAGTATTTAAGTTCATTGTTTTCAGTTTGTCTTTCTGGTGACATCTCCACATTTATGCTTCTGCACATTTCTGACTCTTTTTTCATGTCCATCGTTCACGCTGCTCCTTTTTGTCCATGCCAAGAAAGTTTTATTTATTATTGCCACAGTTAGTGTTTTTTGTTGTTCATAGTTTTTGCCTTTGTGCAAGTGTTTGGTTTCATAGTGTGTTCTCCGCCATTGTGCGCGCCTTTTGTTTACTTCCTTGTTTTGTATTTATAGTGTTTAAATAAAAATGTACCTTCATTCCCGTCTCACCCGAGCCAACTTTCCATTGCCTTCGAGAAAAACTAATCCCCAGGACCAAGTCATGACATATGAGTATGTATGTTCTATTGTTTCATTGACAATAAAACAGCAAAGTCCATTTGGCTGTCATCCGTTTTAATTATGAGACACAATTGTGTCAAAGTCATGATTTTTTATTTCATGCTTGAAATAAGAAATTATTACTTTAAAAAAGTATTTTTTATACTTGTGAGTGTTGATGACACAGCTTTGCAACATGTATCAGTATTCACATTGGTCAGTAGGGGGCAGTAGGGCGTTTCTTCCCAATTGAATGCTATCACCTGCAGACCGGAAGTGTCTTGTCATTCTGATGAGCGCGACCAGTCTGTGAACAATTGACACGTCCTGTGTGTTTTTTCCTCCTGTATAACAGGTTAGTTTTGGTGAATCAACTCACTGAATAATATCCATGTGATCTTTATAAGTTTAAGTACACATTCTGATGGTGGAGCCTAACTCTAAAGTGTTTGTGAGTTGTAGTTTGTATTTGTGAATGAATCCAGTGCACATCTGCAGTAATCAATACAAAAAGGCGACGTGAGTGCGCAATGTTTATATAGGAACTTCTGATCCTAATTCAGACTCCCAAATTAGAGCTCCCGTTTTCTTATTGATTTTATAATGTATATTTGTATAATGTGTGTGTTCTGAAATAGTGACAGAGAATAGAACAAGGATGGCCAATTCAACCCTTAAGTCAACAATGAGTAGATGAGTGTTATGTGTGTGTATATGTGTAAATAAATGAACACTGAAATTCAAGTATTTATTTTATTTATTTATATACATATATATTTATTTATTATTATTATATATATATATATATATATATATATATATATATATATATATATATATATATATATATATATAACCACAACAAAACAATTGCAAATGAGCCGTCGGCCCCCGGACAGAGCGACTCCAAAACCAACAAAGGTTGTAACTGTCGAAAGAAACCTGATTGCCCTCTCAACAGGGGGTGCTTACAAACATCAGTTGTCTACCAATCTAAGGTAACACGCAAGGACATTAACACATCCGACACATATGTAGGATTAACTGAGGGAGAGTTCAAAACCAGATGGAACAATCACAAGGCTTCTTTCAGGAACCAAAACCTGCGGAATACCACAGAACTCAGCAAACACATTTGGGACCTCAAAGACAATAATGTTGAATATTCAATAACATGGCAAATTCTTGCATCCAACACACCTTACAATAGTGGTAATAAAAGATGCAACCTATGCTTGAAAGAAAAACTGTTTATTATTTACCGTCCAGATCTGTCATCCCTCAACAAGCGCAGCGAAATTGTAACAGCATGCCGCCACAGACGGAAACACCTCCTAGGTAACACATGAGCCAATCACCACTCCCCTACACCAGCCTGTACCCACCCACTCTGTGCCCTATATAATCCATGGTATGTGAATGCTCCCATTAAAATCTCCTGATGATTGAGGGAACCCCCCCTCATGAAACAGGCCTGTAGAGATGAAATAGTCTTGTGATTTTTTTTCCCACACACACACATATATATATATATATATATATATATATATATATATATATATATATATATATATATATATATATATATATATATATATATATATATATATATATATATAGCTAGAATTCACTGAAAGTCAAGTATTTCTTACATATATATATCTTAACCACGCCCCCAACCACGCCCCACGCCCCACCCCCGACCACACCCCCACGCCCCACCCCCCACCTCCCGAAATCGGAGGTCTCAAGGTTGGCAAGTATGCTCACAGTCCAAGTCTTGACAGTTTTACTCAATATAGGTCATCAAATCTTGGCAACAAGCTGTCATATCTTACTGAGATCATTTAGGACCAAAACCCTTAAAACAAGTAAAAGACTCTAACATAAAATCTGCTTAGTGAGAAGAATGATCTTATCAGACAGAAAATAAGCAAATATCACCCTTATTTGAGATATTTCATCTTACTTAGATTTCAGTTTTTGCAGTTTGTGATTGATCTGTAAATTGAATGTGCTTCCTCAACCCAATGGGCCGTAATGAAGTAAACTTAATTAAACTGAGGTAATCGACATGCCTTCTGGGTATATCCCAAGTCTGATCGGGAGGTCAAGTTTAAATACTTTCTGAAGAAACTCCCGGTCAAGAGGGAAGGAAGTGAGACAGAAGAGTGCAGCATGTTGGACTCTGCAGTCTTTGAATCGTGTGCACATTCATCACGGTCTGGTTCAGAGCAGATATAAATAAAGTTAAAAACAGACCTCTGTGAGCAGTGAGAACAGCAAACTACACACTACAGCGACCCCATTATCAACAACTACCGTCGTTTCCGAGCTATAGAGCGCAACGGTATTCAGGCGGCACCCCCCAAATTTTAGAAGAAATAAGTATGGTTACAAATATTAGCCGCACCAAACTATAAGCCGCAGATATATACCGGTACGAAATGCCATTGTAAGGTAATATACTAACACAGACACATTTTAGACGTTTTAGCATATTAACTAATGCTAACGCATACTTGCCAACCCTCCCGAATTTTCCGGGAGACTCCCGAAATTTAGCGCCTCTCCCGAAAACCTCCCGGGACAAATATTCTCCCGAAAATCTCCCGATTCCATGCGGACCTGAGTGAGGACAGCCTTTTTTCAGGACGGGAGGACAACAGGGTGACAAGAAATAAATCATCCAGACTAGAGATACATTGTATTATTATGTTTATCTTACCTAAAAATAAACATATTTATTAATTTAATTATTTTTTTTTTAAATACATTTTTACTATAATTTGCTAAAAACGTCAAAATTAATTGTATTTTTATTTGTATTTTTTCTGACTCATTACATCCAGCCATAGAATTATACATTAAAATAAACATATTGGAAATAATAAATTTTAAATGATCATAATAATTCATTTAAAATGACCATATTTAATTATTAAAATAATTGCTTGTTTGTCAACAACTTTATCATTTTTACTCATTACATTTTGAAGCTCTCAGAAGCCAAGTTATGTTATATTCCTTAAGATTTATTTATGCAAGTTTGAAGTATCAATTATCTAAACACAGTTTTGTTTGCATATTTTCAGGATGTAGATATATATACAGGCCCGGTCCTAACCAATCTGGCGCCCTAGGCAAGATTTTAGGTGGCGCCCCCCCACATCGGCAGTGAAGTGTATATACTCACAAGAAACCGAATAGCTTTGTCTTTGACCTTTTTTTTTTACTTACAACTATACCTAATATATAAAGGGGTGGACAAGTGACTATTACCTGCAGGGCAAACATTAGCTAACCAGAAGGCAATAACAATGTAAACAAAAAACACCTGCTTAAAAGATCTAATACAAATGTCCCTGAGGAATGTAAGGTGGGAGTACTGTAATTACCTAACGTTACATTATTATTTTCCATAACAATTTAGCCCCTCCACAATATTAACCCGACGTTAAAACAGAACTAGCTATGTATTGATTAGCAATTGCCGAATCATGTAACATTAGCTTAATGCTAAAAAGCCAGGTTACTATCACATTCTGTAACAGACAAATAATTTCATGTAGGCTAACGTTACCTACCTGCTACCTCTGTCTTTTCTCGTTTCTCCTCTTCTTTTCTCTTTTTTTCTTCCCTGGGCACCTGACAGTTTTGGCCGTTTTGACATCTTGTGTTGATTTTTTGATGTGGTGACGTCCAAAAAGAGTCATGATACGGGAAGGGAGGGGCGCACCGTGCGGGGGAGAGGGGGGGGGGGGGGCGTAATGTTGTAACAAATAATATTTCTATTAAATAGGCTTTACTTTGCATTTTAATTAACGTGGGATTATTTTTTGTATTTAGAAATAATAGTACCAACTTTTTTTTTTTTTTTTTTTTCTCCAACATTTGTGGCACTGGCGTGGCGCCCCCTGATGGACGGCGCCCTTAGCATTTGCCTATACGGCCTATGCCACGGGCCGGCCCTGTATATATATATATATATATATACATATATATATATATATATATATTCTAGCTGTCAATATACTCCTCCTCTCTTAACCACGCCCCCAACCACCTCCCGAAATCGGAGGTCTCAAGGTTGGCAAGTATGTGCTAACGACGCTAGCTCTATTACATTACGATATCGCGGAAAAATACGCATGGAAACACTCCTACACACATCACACATGGGACGGTTTAGTAAGTGTGAATTGTTTTAGTTACATTGTAAAAAATGTAAATGTTGTTTGGAGTGATGAATTAAGAATCCTTTCGAGCAAAAAGGCTACTTCCGGCTTAGGGACCGAAACAGGAAGGAGATGTTCAACCCGCTGCACCTGCATTGTGTGAACTCGTCCAAAAGATGGCGCCATAGCACAATCAATACCACACCTTGTAAGCGTCTCTGTCAGTGTTGTATAAAAACAACTTGTTGAATACTAAAACATTATGCCTGTTAGCAAAAATTAACCGTTTTATAAGCCACAGGTTACAAAGTGTGAGAAAAAAAAGTAGCGGCGTATAGTCCGAAAAATACCGTAATCATTTGTGTTATTATATTTATTATTTTGAAGATTCAGTTTGCAGAAGTTTTCTTTTTTGTTCCCTTACTGACCCAGATGATCTTATTCTTCTAGTCACTAATAATGTGAGTCGTCTCACTAATCACATCAAACAGTTTTATCCGGTATATCATATTAGGAGGGTATTCAAAAGTAACATTTTCAGTTGGATTCATCCATCATTATCAATCTGATTAGAAATGTTAATGTAATTAACACATCTGCAGCACAGAATTATTTAATCCTTGACATTTTTATGGAAACGCATTCCGGGCAGTTAGTCTAAGTAGTGTAAACGTCACTCATGCGCAAATGTGAAGTTGATGCAGTAGTGACATGCTGCAGAAACAAACAAGTCAATATGGAAGACGCAGCATTGCCTCCTTTTTATGGGAAACTAAGTACAAAAAATCAACCTACATAAAGTATCATGTACACTCTGCAGGAAGGACTTTTCCCATCTTCAAATACCTTTTTGATAACATAAAGGGGTAACAGGTAGGTAGGAATGATGTTTGATAAGAAATTATCGAGTTCGAGCCCATTATCGAATCCTCTTATCGAACCGATTCCTTAACGATTCTCTTATCGAATCCAGATAGGTTGTTGTATGTATTTGTAGTTATTTATTTTTTTGTCATAAAAAAATACAATCATGTGTGCTTACGGACTGTATCCCTGCAGACTGTATTGATCTATATTGATATATAATGTAGGAACCAGAAATAATAATAACAGAAAGAAACAACCTTTTGTGTGAATGAGTGTAAATGGGGGAGGAAGGTTTTTTGGGTTGGTGCACTAGAAAGCAGTGCACTATCAACACCGTGTATGGTGAGGATGGTGTTCTGCTGACCTCGACTGCGGATGTTCTGGATCGGTGGAGGGAATACTTCGAAGACCTCCTCAATCCCACCAACACGTCTTCTTATGTGGAAGCACTGCCTGGGGAGTATGTGGTGGGCTCTCCTATTTCTGGGGCTGAGGTTGCTGAGGTAGTTAAAAAGCTCCTCGGTGGCAAGGCCCCAGGGGTAGATGAGAGCCGCCCGGAGTTCCTTAAGGCTCTGGATGCTGTGGGGCTGTCTTGGTTGACAAGACTCTGCAGCATCGCGTGGACATCGGGGGTGGTACCTCTGGATTGGCAGACCGGGGTGGTGGTTCCTCTCTTTAAGAAGGGGAACCGGAGGGTGTGTTCTACTTATCGTGGGATCACACTCCTCAGCCTTCCCGGTAAGGTCTATTCAGGTGTACTGGAGAGGAGGCTACGCCGGATAGTCGAACCTCGGATTCAGGAGGAACAGTGTGGTTTTCGGCCTGGTCGTGGAACTGTGGACCATCTCTATACTCTCGGCAGGGTCCTTGAGGGTGCATGGGAGTTTGCCCAACCAGTCTACATGTGCTTTGTGGACTTGGAGAAGGCATTCGACCGTGTCCCTCGAGAAGTCCTGTGGGGAGTGCTCGGAGAGTATGGGGTATCGGACTGTCTGATTGTGGCAGTCCGCTCCCTGTATGCTCAGTGCCAGAGCTTGGTCCGCATTGCCGGCAGTAAGTCGGACACGTTTCCAGTGAGGGTTGGACTCCGCCAAGGCTGCCCTTCGTCACCGATTCTGTTCATAACTTTTATGGACAGAATTTCTAGGCGCAGTCAAGGCGTTGAGGGGATCTGGTTTGGTGGCTGCAGGATTAGGTCTCTGCTTTTTGCAGATGATGAGGTCCTGATGGCTTCATCTGGCCAGGATCTTCAGCTCTCACTGGATCGGTTCGCAGCCGAGTGTGAAGCGACTGAGATGAGAATCAGCACCTCCAAGTCCGAGTCCATGGTTCTCGCCCGGAAAAGGGTGGAGTGCCATCTCCGGGTTGGGGAGGAGATCTTGCCCCAAGTGGAGGAGTTCAAGTACCTCGGAGTCTTGTTCACGAGTGAGGGAAGAGTGGATGGTGAGATCGACAGGCGGATCGGTGCGGCGTCTTCAGTAATGCGGACGCTGTATCGATCCGTTGTGGTGAAGAAGGAGCTGAGCCGGAAGGCAAAGCTCTCAATTTACCGGTCGATCAACATTCCCATCCTCACCTATGGTCATGAGCTTTGGGTTATGACCGAAAGGACAAGATCACGGGTACAAGCGGCCCAAATGAGTTTCCTCCGCCGGGTGGCGGGGCTCTCCCTTAGAGTAAAGCCGCTGCTCCTCCACATCGAGAGGAGTCAGATGAGGTGGTTCGGGCATCTGGTCAGGATGCCACCCGAACGCCTCCCTAGGGAGGTGTTTAGGGCACGTCCGACCAGTATAAATAAATAGATTACTGTACATATACATATATTGCACTTTTGCATATGCATTTACATTCATGGGTGTATGTTATATTGTCTTTATATTCCAGCCAGTACATCAATTTTGGGGGGGAATTGAGGGGATTAATTTGATGCGTTTAAGATACTTACGGCCTGAGGGAAGAAGCTGTTAATATAATACTTAGTTAATATTCAAATTTAAGAAATGTAAATGGAGTATTGTTGGCACTTTTTAGATGTCTTTTAATTGGGTGTTACTGGATTAAAAGACCTCTAATTTACAAGTTAGAACGCATTACAAAAAATACTAATATTAATGATTGTGAACGAGAGGCACATTTCCACAAAAAAAGTGCAGTTCCCCTTTAAGAATGTCATCGTTTCACAGGATTATTTAGTTGTCATGTCTTTGTCTACTGGTCCTCACTACTAGCAGTAAAATGATAAAATTATATGGAATAATTGTAAATCTGTGGATCCGTTATTGATATTATACATGAATAGCTAGTAAAGTTGGTTCATGTAGTCAGAATTGTCATGTCTGTGTAATCATGTTTTGTTTTAAGTCATGTTTTGTTTAGTTTCTGGCTTTTCACTCCCTTGTCTTGTTTGCATGATTACCCATTAGTTTCACCTGTTCCACGTTTGGACTCATTGTGCACTCTTGTTTGTCACCATAGCAACCATTATTTTTCACCTGTCACGTCACGCACCTGTTTCACGTTTTGAGTCTCGCACCTGCTTTCACTAATCATGTCCATAGTATTTAAGTTCATTCAGTTTCTGTTGTTCGTGCTGACGACCTCACCACATTTATGCTCTGTCCATGCCTGATACTTCTTTCCATGTCAATTCCTCAAGCAACTATTTCTGTCCAAGCCAAGTAAGTTTTTGTTCCATATTTATAGTCTTTTTGGTTTCATAGTTTGTTCTCCGCCATTGTGCGTGTTTTTTGTTTGTACTTTTTTGCTATAGTCTTTTGGTTTCATAGTTTATTCTCCGCCTCTGTGCACGCTTTTTGTTTATTCTTTTTTTTGATAAATATAAATAAATCATGTACCTTCATTCCCGTCTCGCCCGAGCCAACTTTCCGTTGCATCCCGGAAAAGCACACATCCGAGATCAAGTCCTGACAAGAATATTATTGGAAAGAAGGAAAGGGATACCTGGTAACTGTTGTTTTAGTTCTTCTTTCATTAAGAAAATATGATTGTGTTATAATAATTGTTTGTAAGTTATCACAAAAGACTTTGTGTTGAAATGAGTTCCAGGCAAAAGGACAGGGGCTGTCTTTGAGGCCTACCAAGAGTAAGGCTCGTAAAACTCCACTGTGTAAGGGGGAGAGCCACATGGAGGGTTTTCTTTGTTTTTACATGAATCGTAATCAACAGGAAGATATTGTTCTTACCCAAGGACTTCAAAGTGGAGAGATGACAGCATCTGCCCAATTTCCAGACAAACTCTTTTTGAAGTATTTTACGAACTCTTTTTGAACTATTTTATGGAACTCTTTTTGAACTATTTTACGACCTCTCCTTTTGAACTGTTCGGTTAACCAAAGGCAACGCTGTTTACGACCCACTTCCCTCTGGAAGCAGCTGTGGCCAGGTGGGGGGAGAAAGTCAAATAAAGAAGGAGTGCAATCTTTTGGCGGAGCGTGCTGGAGATTGTAGAAGGATACAATGTCCGGGCGACTCTCCTCAATATATTGAGTCCAAATTGAATTCTGTCTCTGCTTAATTCTTTGCCTCTTGTCTTGTTTAGTAGATGACATCAGTGTTTGAACCTGACAAATTGCCTACGATGTAAACTGTTTGTAATTACCAGCCAAGCGTCCAAACAGCTACAGATCAGATTGTTTTAAAACAAGTCAACTTTTCCATTTCCTCATTTTTTATTGTTTTTTGTCTCGTTTGCGTTACTCCGTGGCAGCGAGCATGAAGAGGGTGAGGGAGCCGTGCCAGCAAAGTCAGTGCAGGAGAAAGGTTATCCTGGGCACGGAGATCTGTGTATAGAGTCAATCAGAGATGTGCAAACCCTTGATTGCCATTGACATTTACTGGGGGGCCCATTTCCAATTAATCTTCAAGGGCCTCCACCTCTTGAAGCCTGATTACGATTTCCCCCCCGACAAACTGGCTAATTTGTAATTGGGCATGTGTCTGGCAGAGGAGCCTCCTTCATTGCTGCCAGATCAAGACGTGGTGGGAAAGCATGCGCATGGAAGGACAACCTGTCTGCATCCTTAAAGCCTTTTTTTACATACATCATTTATTATTGAAGATGACTTATTGGTATCACCATGTTTGCACTGGGGGGCATTCAGTTAACTCTGTAAGCTATGGAAGGGAAAATAGGGATGTCATGATACCACTTTTACCAATACTGCAACGTTGTTTCTCGGCCGTTAACAATCTGATACCTTTATTTTGGGTCAGATAGGATTGTCTCAATACCAATATGTTGGTATCGATCCGACACCAAGTAGTTACAGGGTCATATGTTGGTCATAATTTAAGTTCTGATGTGTCTAGGGATCTCTGCAACATTGCGTGGACATCGGGGGCGGTACCTCTGGATTGGCAGACCGGGGTGGTGGTTCCTCTCTTTAAGAAGGGGAACCGGAGGGTGTGTTCACACTCCTCAGCCTTCCCGGTAAGGTCTATTCAGGTGTACTGGAGAGGAGGCTACGCCGGATAGTCGAACCTCGGATTCAGGAGGAACAGTGTGGTTTTCGTCCTGGTCGTGGAACTGTGGACCAGCTCTATACTCTTGGCAGGGTCCTTGAGGGTGCATGGGAGTTTGCCCAACCAGTCTATATGTGCTTTGTGGACTTGGAGAAGGCATTCGACCGTGTACCCCGGGAAGTCCTGTGGGGAGTGCTCAGAGAGTATGGGGTAACGGACTGTCTTATTGTGGCAGTCCGCTCCCTGTATAATCAGTGTCAGAGCTTGGTCCGCATTGCCGGCAGTAAGTCGGACACGTTTCCAGTGAGGGTTAGACTCCGCCAAGGCTGCCCTTTGTCACCGATTCTGTTCATAACCTTTATGGACAGAATTTCTAGGCGCAGTCAGGGCGTTGAGGGGATCTGGTTTGGTGGCTGCAGGATTAGGTCACTGCTATTTGCAGATGATGTGGTCCTGATGGCTTCCTCCGGCCAAGATCTTCAGCTCTCACTGGATCGGTTCGCAGCCGAGTGTGAAGCGACTGGGATGGGAATCAGCACCTCCAAGTCCGAGTCCATGGTTCTCTCCCGGAAAAGGGTGGAGTGCCATCTCCGGGTTGGGGAGGAGATCTTGCCCTAAGTGGAGGAGTTCAAGTACCTCGGAGTCTTGTTCATGAGTGGGGGAAGAGTGGATCGTGAGATCGACAGGCGGATCGGTGCGGCGTCTTCAGTAATGCGGACGCTGTATCGATCCGTTGTGGTGAAGAAGGAGCTGAGCCGGAAGGCAAAGCTCTCAATTTACCAGTCGATCTACGTTCCCATCCTCACCTATGGTCATGAGCTTTGGGTTATGACTGAAAGGACAAGATCACGGGTACAAGCGGCCGAAATGAGTTTCCTCCGCCGGGTGGCGGGTCTCTCCCTTAGAGATAGGGTGAGAAGCTCTGTCATCCGGGAAGAGCTCAAACTAAAGCCGCTGCTCCTCCACATGGAGAGGAGCCAGATGAGGTGGTTCGGGCATCTGGTCAGGATGCCACCCGAACGCCTCCCTAGGAAAGTGTTTCGGGCACGTCCGACCGGTAGGAGGCCACGGGGAAGACCCAGGACACTCTGGGAAGACTATATGTCCCGGCTGGCCTGGGAACGCCTCGGGATCCCCCGGGAGGAGCTGGACGAAGTGGCTGGGGAGAGGGAAGTCTGGGCTTCCCTGCTTAGGCTGCTGCCCCCGCGACCCGACCTCGGATAAGCAGAAGAAGATGGATGGATGCTCGATTTTCGACCAATTTGCAAACGGTTTGCCTTGTTACAAATCTTATTACATGTAGATATGACATAGGATGCTGTACCTGTTGAAATTACCTCTTTCGCTTAAAAAAAAAAAAAAAGACTTAATTGTGCAACATAGTTGTGTAGGGTCAGTGTTAGTCAGTTCTCTGATTATTTTAAACTGTTTCAGAATACATTATTAAAAGCTATTTTTAACATTTTAAAAACAAAATTCAAAGATTATTTCATTAATTTTATTCCTGAATCAAAAGAAATGCCATAAATTAGAAAAAAAATGTTCAAGAAGAAGTGAAAATATAAAATAATGTTATTGCTGGTGGACCAGTTCTGGCTGAAAGATGTGATTATGGTGTTTGTTGTCTTATTATTTATTTGGGTCACATTTTGTATTACCCTGTATTGTGTTTATGTGGTATGAAATAACCTTCATCAGCGCGCCACATTTTTTTATCCACTTCTTCCTCCGTAAATCTTGATACATATTGACGATGACCCGCCCTGCTATACTTCTGATTGGCTCTGAGCATTTTTCAGCATTTTTCGCCTGACCAATCAGAAAGAAGGGGCCGTCTAAGCATACCCGCCCCCAAAGTGCCAAAAAGAAACATGACAGCGCGAGGAGAGATGCCAGGAGTACACAGAGAGCGCCCAGAAAGGCACCGCGCGCGCGCGCACGAAGTGGAGAATCAGCGCGCGATAACAGTTTTTATGCACTCGGATTTTTGGCACTAATGTGACGCCATACTCCGGTGCCACTTTCTGCTTTTGTAAATCACAACTTGTGATTGGATACTTGGGAGTGACAAGTGAGTATCCAATCGTAGTCACGTTGAACGTAAGTAATAACATCAGTAAAGCTGCTGCCAACAACTCGTGATCTTGTCGGCTATCGCCAGGCCCGGCCCTAACCAATCTGGCGCCCTAGGCAAGATTTTAGGTGGCGCCCCCCCACATCGGCAGTGAAGTGTATATACTCACAAGAAACCGAATAGCTTTGTCTTTGACCTTTTTTTTTTACTTAAAGAAAGCAAATTAACAATCAGAATAGTTAACAAGATTAAAAAAAATATGAATAAATAAATGAATGCAAAAAATAAAAAATGAATATATATAATACAATATTTTTTACATACATATTGCTTAATTAACATTAATGATGTGCACTTTAACAACTAGGCTTACAACTATACTTAATATATAAAGGGGTGGAAAAGTGACTATTACCTGCAGGGCAAACATTAGCTAACCAGAAGGCAATAACAATGTAAACAAAAAACACCTGCTTAAAAGATCTAATACAAATGTCCGTGAGGAATGTAAGGTGGGAGTACTGTAATTACCTAACGTTACATTATTATTTTCCATAACAATTTAGCCCCCTCCACAATATTAACCCGACGTTAAAACAGAACTAGCTATTTATTGATTAGCAATTGCCGAATCATGTAACATTAGCTTAATGCTAAAAAGCCAGGTTACTATCACATTCTGTAACAGACAAATAATTTCATGTAGGCTAACGTTACCTACCTGCTAACTCTGTCTTTTCTCGTTTCTCCTCCTCTTCTTTTCTCTTTTGTCTTCCCTGGGCACCTGACAGTTTTGGCCGTTTTGACATCTTGTGTTGATTTTTTGATGTGGTGACGTCCAAAAAGAGTCATGATACGGGAAGGGAGGGGGCTCACCGTGCGGGGGGGGGGGGGGGGGGGGGGGGGGGGTAATGTTGTAACAAATAATATTTCTATTAAATAGGCTTTACTTTGCATTTTAATTAACGTGGGATTATTTTTTGTATTTAGAAATAATAGTACCAACTTTTTTTTTTTTTTTCTCCCAACATTTGTGGCACTGGCGTGGCGCCCCCTGATGGACGGCGCCCTTAGCATTTGCCTATACGGCCTATGCCACGGGCCGGCCCTTGGTATCGCAACTGTCTGTTAACTGAATGTCTTCCGTTCTTCAAACTGCACAGCCGCCGCTAACGTCGGTTCAGAATTCACACAGCACTGGCAACTAGTTTGAATTTTGATTGGATGAAAAGTTCTTACTTAAAAGAGCAACACTGGAGCCTAATATGATGAATACTTTTATATATTTACGGAAAGTCAATTAAAAATAAAATTAACTTTTATTAATTAATGCTCATGATTTATGTTAGGCCGGCAGAGAAGGCCTTGCTGGCCCTGATGGCACACCACTGTACTTTCAAATAAAAGTGACTATAGTGTATTTTGAATCATGAGAGAGGAATATAAGTGTGTTATTCCCAAACTGTCCCCTGGACCAGTTTGATAACGCCAGTCCCACTCCATCCCCACCTCCCGTCTCCTCTCCTTGCCGCCTCCCACTACCACTGCCTCCGCCCCCAGGCTGCGGTGCCCACGGTGAGGCCACCCTGGAATCTTATCTTCCACCCAGGCTCAGTCCTGTTGCTGCCGGTGCACAGCTGCTGCACATGTACTTTATATTCCTCATTGCCATTCTTACCCCACACTAAATTCAATGACCGTTTGAGCCGCTCCGGCACGACATTTACATATATGTGACAACCTTCCCTAGTCATGGTTCCACCCAAAAAATATATATTATAACACAACCAGCTCACTGAACATTGTAGATATTACGAAAAACGCCCAAACACCATAAATTAATCAAAATTAAATGAAATAAACATTTGAATGCATCAGTCTGTGTGCAATGAATAAATATAATGTACAAGTTACACCTTTTGAATGCAATTACTGAAATAAATCAAGTTTTTCCAAATATTCTAAATTACTGGCTTTTACCTGTATGCGACAACCTTCCCTAGTCATGGTCCCCCCCCAAAAAAACGCAAAGGTCAACACACAAAGTCACACATAACACACCCAGCTCACTGAACAGTGTAGATATTATGAAAAACGCCTAAACACCATGAAATACATTTAAAAAATACACCTATTTAAAACTGCAAAAACTGAAATCTAAGTAAGATGAAATATCTCAAATAAGGGTGATATTTGCTTATTTTCTGTCTGATAAGATAATTCTTCTCACTATGCAGATTTTATGTTAGAGTGTTTTACTTGTTTTAAGGGTTTTGGTCCTAAATGATCTCAGTAAGATATTACAGCTTGTTGCTGAGATTTGATGACCTATATTGAGTAAAACATGCTTGAAACTAGAATATCAAGTGTTGCAAAGCTGTGTCATCAACACTCACAAGTATAAAACTGCTTTTTTAAAGTCATCATTCCTTATTTCAAGCATGAAAAAAAAAAACATGACTTTGACACAATTGTGTCTCATAATTAAAACAGATGACAGCCAAATGGACTTTGCTGTTTTATTTTCAATGAAACAATAGAAAATAGGTACTCATATAGTAGTACAGTTGGCACAGTACAGTAAACTGACAGTTAATATTTAAACATTTAACATGTGACATTTCTAACTATATTTAAAATAAATAGTTCATGCACATTCAGGTAAATTCTTCAAAATAATAATAAAAAAAAATGTGGCTGGGCACCGGGCTGTATATATATATATATATATATATATATATATATATATATATATATATATATATATATATATATATATATATATATATATATATATTCCTTGCGCACTAATTGACTGAGAAGGCACGCACTTGGCGGGATAATGTTATGTTGTCGATGGAAAAAAGCATTTTTAGACCATATGATTTGCCTGAACTTTTTGTTTAGAACAGTAGCATCGCTAACCCAACAAGGGACTCCTCCCAATAGCTCCACCCACTCGGCAGATGACTTTATGAATTTCTTTAATAAGAAAATTGAACTCATTAGAAAGGAGATTAAAGACAACGCATCCCAGCTACAACTGGGTTCTATTAACACAGATACAACTGTATCTACGACGGATACTGCAATACAAAATAGTCTCTCTCTTTTTGATGAAATAACATTAGAGGAACAATTACGGCGTGTAAGTGGGATAAAACAAACAACATGTTTACTTGACCCACTTCCTGGGAAACTTATCAAGGAGCTTTTTGTATTATTAGGTCCATCAGTGCTAAATATTATAAACTTATCACTTTCCTCTGGCACTGTTCCCCTAGCATTCAAGAAAGCGGTTATTCATCCTCTGCTCAAAAGACCTAACCTCGATCCTGACCTCATGGTAAACTACCGACCGGTGTCCCACCTTCCCTTTATTTCGAAAATCCTCGAAAAAATTGTCGCACAGCAGCTAAATGAACACTTAGTGTCTAACAATCTCTGTGAACCTT
The DNA here is from genome assembly GCF_033978685.3 of Nerophis lumbriciformis. NCBI lineage: Eukaryota > Metazoa > Chordata > Actinopteri > Syngnathiformes > Syngnathidae > Nerophis > Nerophis lumbriciformis. Next base: position 3,096,740 of record NC_084585.2, on the reverse strand, counting down.
TTCAATCCGGTTTCAGGGCAAATCACTCTACGGAGACAGCCCTCGCAAAAATGACTAATGATCTACTGCTAACGATGGATTCTGATGCGTCATCTATGTTGCTGCTTCTTGATCTTAGCGCTGCTTTCGATACCGTCCATCATAATATTTTATTAGAGCGTATCAAAACACGTATTGGTATGTCAGACTTAGCCTTGTCGTGGTTTAACTCTTATCTTACTGACAGGATGCAATGCGTCTCCCATAATAATGTGACCTCGGACTATGTTAAGGTAACGTGCGGAGTTCCTCAGGGTTCGGTTCTTGGCCCTGCACTCTTTAGTATTTACATGCTGCCGCTAGGCGACATCATACGCAAATACGGTGTTAGCTTTCATTGTTATGCTGATGACAGCCAACTCTACATGCCCCTAAAGCTGACCAACACGCCGGATTGTAGTCAGCTGGAGGCGTGTCTTAATGAAATTAAACAATGGATGTCCGCTAACTTCTTGCAACTCAACGCCAAGAAAACGGAAATGCTGATTATCGGTCCTGCTAAACACCTCCTCCCATCCACACTTTCAATATCGCTGGTGTTGTCAATTTTTTCCACAGTCCATGTCGCTCTCTCACCCATCCCTCCGACCACTTGTACTTGAACACCCCCCCACACCTCCGTCTGAGTGGAAAATGGCTATTGACATTTGAGTTTGTATTAGAATGATGAAATAGGCGATGGAGGGAAGGCGGACATAAAACGGCCCAGTCAGAGGGCCAATCTGCCCGTGTCGTCCTAGCAATGATATTTGCTCACCTTGTTTGTGATTGTATTAATATAAAGAAGCGATAGTAAATCATCACTCTGACAGTTGGCAATGGAGCAGTTTTCCGTGGTGATTTAGAAGCCTTTGTTCCCTTTGCTCCGTCTCCGTGTGTTTAACTCGGTTTGTCTGCGGGACCGGGCGAGACCACGAAGGACAGGATTACCTTGTCCTTGTCTCTTTTTGCTGTGTTTATCTCCCGGCTGCGGGACCAGTTGCAAAGCAAAAACTGAAATCTAAGTAAGATGAAATATGTCAAATAAGGGTGATATTTGCTTATTTTCTGTCTGATAAGATCATTCTTCTCACTAAGCAGATTTTATGTTAGGGTGTTTTACTTGTTTTAAGGGTTTTGGTCCTAAATGATCTCAGTAAGATATTACAGCTTGTTGCTGAGATTTGATGACCTATATTGAGTAAAACATGCTTGAAACTATTTTTGTCCAAATGTCCAAAACACACCCAGCAATTGTGCACAAGAAGGCGGGGAAGAAGAGGGGAAAAGGCGGCCAAAATGGTTAAAAGTCCCAATCGTGTCCAAAATACCTCCCCGGGTTAGGGTCCCACGAGTCCCGCCGCCGGCCGCACAAGTCCCGGGATGCAAAAAATGTCCAAAACGCACCCAGCAAAGTCCCACGGGAAGTGGGGGAGAAAAGTGAGAAAAGTCGGCAAAAGTCCCCAAAAATTTCCAAAATATCTACCCAGGTTGGAGTCCCACAAGTCCCGCCGCCGGCCGCGCAAGTCCCGGGATGCAAAAAATGTCCATAACACACCCAGCAAAGTCCCACGGGGAGGGGGGGGGGAAAGTGAGAAAAGTCGGCAAAAGTCCCTGAAAATGTCCAAAATACCTCCCCGGGTTAGGGTCCCACGAGTCCCGCCGCCAGCCGCACAAGTCCCGGGATGCAAAAAATGTCCAAAACGCACCCAGCAAAGTCCCATGGGAAGTGGGGGAGAAAAGTGAGAAAAGTCGGCAAAAGTCCCCAAAAATTTCCAAAATACCTACCCAGGTTCGAGTCCCACAAGTCCCGCCGCCCGCACAAGTCCCGGGATGCAAAAAATGTCCAAAACGCACCCAGCAAAGTCCCATGGGAAGTGGGGGAGAAAAGTGAGAAAAGTCGGCAAAAGTCCCCAAAAATTTCCAAAATACCTACCCAGGTTCGAGTCCCGCCGCCCGCACAAGTCCCGGGATGCAAAAAATGTCCAAAACGCACCCAGCAAAGTCCCATGGGAAATGGGGGAGAAAAGTGAGAAAAGTCGGCAAAAGTCCCCAAAAATTTCCAAAATATCTACCCAGGTTCGAGTCCCACAAGTCCCGCCGCCCGCACAAGTCCCGGGATGCAAAAAATGTCTAAAACGCACCCAGCAAAGTCCCACGGGAAGTGGGGGAGAAAAGTGAGAAAAGTCGGCAAAAGTCCCCAAAAATTTCCAAAATACCTACCCAGGTTCGAGTCCCACAAGTCCAGCCGCCCGCACAAGTCCCGGGATGCAAAAAATGTCCAAAACGCACTCAGCAAAGTCCCATGGGAAGTGGGGGAGAAAAGTGAGAAAAGTCGGCAAAAGTCCCTGAAAATTTCCAAAATACCTTCCCGGGTTAGGGTCCCACGAGTCCCGTCGCCAGCCGCACAAGTCCCGGGATGCAAAAAATGTCCAAAACGCACCCAGCAAAGTCCCATGGGAAGTGGGGGAGAAAAGTGAGAAAAGTCGTCAAAAGTCCCTGAAAATTTCCAAAATACCTCCCCGGGTTAGGGTCCCACGAGTCCCGCCGCCAGTCGCACAAGTCCCGGGATGCAAAAAATGTCCAAAACGCACCCAGCAAAGTCCCACGGGAAGTGGGGGAGAAAAGTGAGAAAAGTGGGCAAAAGTCCCCGAAAATTTCCAAAATACCTACCCAGGTTCGAGTCCCACAAGTCCCGCCGCCGGCACAAGTCCCGGGATGCAAAAAATGTCCATAACACACCCAGCCGAGTCCCACGGGGAGGGGGGATAAAAGTTGGAAAAGTCGGCAAGAGTCCCAAAAATGTTCAAAATACCTATACATGTTCGAGTCCCACATGGAGCTAGGGATGATGTTCGAAACCGGTTCTCCCTGTTGTTCAATAAGAAAAGAACCGTTCGATAAAAAAAGAACCGATTACATGGACTTGAATCCCTTTTTGAGAACCGGTTCCCGTTATCGAGGCCACTATAGTAAAGAAAAAGAGTTGGTTCTTTTTTCGAATCCCTGGGAACGAATCCCGCCCCACAAACAAATGCCCTGTGGGACATCACAGGAAATGACGTAGCTCAATCATTAGACTGAGCTACGTCATTTCCTGTGATGTCACACAAGCAGCAAAAATAATGGACCGGAAAAAACGCCTCAAGGCATGGCTATTCACCTATAAAGTTAAAATTAAAGTACCAATGATTGTCACACACACACTAGGTGTGGCAAGATTATTCTCTGCATTTGACCCATCACCCTTGATCACCCCCTGGGAGGTGAGGGGAGCAGTGGGCAGCAGCGGTGGCCGCGCCCGGGAATCATTTTGGTGATTTAACCCCCAATTCCAACCCTTGATGCTGAGTGCCAAGCAGGGAGGTAATGGGTCCCATTTTTATAGTCTTTGGTATGACTCGAGTAGTATTGATCACAGAGACAGGTTGTTTTTGTGTTACTGTATATATTTGTTTTTCTGAAAAAATCCCACTTAATATACTTTGGGTAACAACAGTCAATATTTATTTATTTTATTTTTTTAGGGAGGTAACAGTCAATATTTATTTATTTATTTTATTTTTTTCTTATAAAATAAAAGTGAGCTTTTGTTAAACCAAATATTGTGCTTTTTTCCATATACAACAACCTGGGTTAGGGTCCCACGAGTCCCGCCGCCAGCCGCACAAGTCCCGGGATGCAAAAAATGTCCAAAACGCACCCAGCAAAGTCCCACGGGAAGTGGGGGAGAAAAGTGAGAAAAGTCGGCAAAAGTCCCTGAAAATTTCCAAAATACCTACCCAGGTTCGAGTCCCACAAGTCCCGCCGCCCGCACAAGTCCCGGGATGCAAAAAATGTCCAAAACGCACCCAGCAAAGTCCCATGGGAAGTGGGGGAGAAAAGTGAGAAAAGTCGGCAAAAGTCCCTGAAAATTTCCAAAATACCTCCCTGGGTTAGGGTCCCACGAGTCCCGCCGCCAGCCGCACAAGTCCCGGGATGCCCAAAATGTCCAAAACACACCCAGCAAAGTCCCATGGGAAGTGGGGGAGAAAAGTGAGAAAAGTCGGCAAAAGTCCCTGAAAATGTCCAAAATACCTCCCCGGGTTAGGGTCCCACGAGTCCCGCCGCCAGCCGCACAAGTCCCGGGATGCAAAAAATGTCCAAAACTCACCCAGCAAAGTCCCACGGGAAGTGGGGGAGAAAAGTGAGAAAAGTCGGCAAAAGTCCCCAAAAATTTCCAAAATACCTACCCAGGTTCGAGTCCCGCCGCCCGCACAAGTCCCGGGATGCAAAAAATGTCCAAAACGCACCCAGCAAAGTCCCACGGGAAGTGGGGGAGAAAAGTGAGAAAAGTCGGCAAAAGTCCCCAAAAATTTCCAAAATATCTACCCAGGAATAGGAAAAAAAAAATCTAGACTGCCCGTAACTCCCACTAGGAAGGTCGGAAACAAAAACCTCTATGTAGGTCTGACTTAGACCTAGTTTTCATAATTGTATATCTTCGGGCAAAAATCAACAGGAAGTTGGCAATTCCCCCTTCAAGACAAAAAAGTACTAAAAACAGTCACTTTTGCCTCTTTGAGCTGTAATTTGACCCCCTTAACATGCTTCAAAACTCACCAAACTGAACGCACACTGGCAAACATTGCGATCTAAAAAAAAAACCTGACCCCAAATCTCAAAATTGCGCTCTACTGCAATTTTTTAATAAAACGCAAAAAAAACTGCTCCTCGGAAGAAAAAATGACAAAACTGCCTGTAACTCCCACTGGGAAGGTCGGAGAAACATGAAACAAACACCTCTATGTAGGTCTCACTTAGACCTACATTTCATAAATTGACAACCCCCAGCAAAAATCAACAGGAAGTTTGCTATTCCCCCTTCAAAACTATTTTTTTGTAAAAACCGGTCACCTTCCTTCAAAAACAAACTCCTCTGAGCGCGTTTGTCGTTTCGCCTCCAACAATGACAGAAGCGCTTTTTTTCTAACTGCTCCGGTTTTGATTTTATGACCCTTCAAAGACCCGCTGCGCTGATGCTGCTGCGCTGCTGTTTTTTTAAGATGGCTGCTCAAAAGCAGGAAGCACCAACGTGCCCACACAATGCAGACAAGGTAGGTACACTAGACAAAAGTCTTGGGACACTTCAGACTAAAAGTAGACAAAAGTATTGGGACACTTAGGACTATCACTGGACAAAAGTATTGGGACATTTAGGACGACAACTGGACAAAAGTTTTGGGACACTTGGGACTACAACTTGACAAAAGTATTGGGAAATTTAGGACTACCACTGAACAAAAGTATTTGGACATTTACACCGAAAACTGCAAGAAGTATTGGGACACTTGGGACTAAAACTTGACAAAAGTATTGGGACACTTGGGACTACAACTGGACAAAAGTATTGGGACACTTGGGACTATCACTTGACAAAAGTATTGGGACACTTAGGACTACAACTTGACAAAAGTATTGGGAAAACTGTAAATAAGTATTGGGACACTTAGGACTAGCACCTGCCAAATACGCGGGCCCGACCAATGCTGCTTGCAGCTTTAATTATTTATTCTTTTTCTTCCGCCGCCTCTTTGAGCACTAATTTGACCCACTTAACATGCTTCAAAACTCACCATATTTGACCCACACATCAGGACCTGCGAAAATTGTCTTTTAATAAAAAAAACGAACCGAAAAAATCAAAATTGCGCTCTAGCGCCCCCTAGGAAAAAAAAAAATTAGACTGCCTGTAACTCCCACTAGGAAGGTCGGAAACTAAAACCTCTATGTAGGTCTGACTTAGACCTAGTTTTCATAATTGTATATCTTCGGGCAAAAATCAACAGGAAGTTGGCAATTCCCCCTTCAAGACAAAAAAGTACTAAAAACAGTCACTTTTGCCTCTTTGAGCTGTAATTTGACCCCCTTAACATGCTTCAAAACTCACCATATTTGACCCACACATCAGGACCTGCGAAAATTGTCTTTTAATAAAAAAAACGAACCGAAAAAAATCAAAATTGCGCTCTAGCGCCACCTAGGAAAAAAAAAAATTAGACTGCCTGTAACTCCCACTAGGAAGGTCGGAAACAAAAACCTCTATGTAGGTCTGACTTAGACCTAGTTTTCATAATTGTATATCTTCGGGCAAAAATCAACAGGAAGTTGGCAATTCCCCCTTCAAGACAAAAAAGTACTAAAAACAGTCACTTTTGCCTCTTTGAGCTGTAATTTGACCCCCTTAACATGCTTCAAAACTCACCAAACTGAACGCACACATCAGGACTGGCAAACATTGCGATCTAAAAAAAAAACCTAACCCCAAATCTCAAAATTGCGCTCTACTGCAATTTTTTAATAAAACGCAAAAAAAACTGCTCCTCGGAAGGAAAAAATGACAAAACTGCCTGTAACTCCCACTGGGAAGGTCGGAGAGACATGAAACAAAAAGCTCTATGTAGGTCTCACTTAGACCTACATTTCATAAATTGACAACCCCCAGCAAAAATCAACAGGAAGTTTGCTATTCCCCCTTCAAAACAAATTTTTTGTAAAAAACGGTCACCTTCCTTCAAAAACAAACTCCTCTGAGCGCGTTTGTTGTTTCGCCTTCAAACTAACACAGGAGAGAGATTGAACCCTTGTGATTACAATGACAGAAGCACTTTTTTTTCTAACTGCTCCGGTTTTGATTTTATGACCCTTCAAAGACCCGCTGCGCTGATGCTGCTGCGCTGCTGTTTTTTTAAGATGGCTGCTTAAAAGCAGGAAGCACCAACGTGCCCACACAATGCAGACAAGGTAGGTACACTAGACAAAAGTCTTGGGACACTTCAGACTAAAAGTAGACAAAAGTATTGGGACACTTAGGACTATCACTGGACAAAAGTATTGGGACATTTAGGACGACAACTGGACAAAAGTATTGGGACACTTGGGACTACAACTTGACAAAAGTATTGGGAAATTTAGGACTACCACTGAACAAAAATATTTGGACATTTACACCGAAAACTGCAAGAAGTATTGGGACACTTGGGACTAAAACTTGACAAAAGTATTGGGACACTTGGGACTACAACTGGACAAAAGTATTGGGACACTTGGGACTATCACTTGACAAAAGTATTGGGACACTTAGGACTACAACTTGACAAAAGTATTGGGAAAACTGTAAATAAGTATTGGGACACTTAGGACTAGCACCTGCCAAATACGCGGGCCCGAACAACGCTGCTTGCAGCTTTAATTATGTATTCTTTTTCTTCCGCCGCCTCTTTGAGCACTAATTTGATCCACTTAACATGCTTCAAAACTCACCATATTTGACCCACACATCAGGACCTGCGAAAATTGTCTTTTAATAAAAAAACCGAACCGCAAAAATCAAAATTGCGCTCTAGCGCCCCCTAGGAAAAAAAAAAACTAGACTGCCTGTAACTCCCACTAGGAAGGTCGGAAAAAAAAACCTCTATGTAGGTCTGACTTAGACCTAGTTTTCATAATTGTATATCTTCGGGCAAAAATCAACAGGAAGTTGGCAATTCCCCCTTCAAGACAAAATAGTACTAAAAACAGTCACTTTTGCCTCTTTGAGCTGTAATTTGACCCCTTTAACATGCTTCAAAACTCACCAAACTGAACGCACACATCAGGACTGTCAAAAAGTGTGATCTAATAAAAAAAACCTAACTCCAAATCTCAAAATTGTGCTCTAGCGCAATTTTTTTAATAAAACGCACAAAAAACTGCTCCTCGGATGAAAAAACTGACAAAACTGCCTGTAACTCCCACTGGGAAGGTCGGAGAGACATGAAACAAAAACCTCTATCCCCCAGCAAAAATCAACAGTAAGTTTGCTATTCCCCCTTCAAAACAACATTTTTGTAAAAACCGGTCACATTCCTTCAAACATTATCTCCTCTGAGCGCGTTTGTCGTTTCGGCTTCAAACTAACACAGGAGAGAGATTACACCCTTGTGATTAAAAGTTATCGAAACAGTTTTAATACCGGCTCCGGTTTTGATTTTATGACCCTTCAAAGAGCCGCTGCGCTGATGCTGCTGTTTTTTCAAGAAGGCTGCTTAAAAGCAGGAAGCACCAGCGTGCCCACCCAATGCAGACAAGGTAGGTACACTACACAAAAGTATTGGGACAATTCGGACTAAAAGTAGACAAAAGTATTGGGACACTTATGACAAAAACTGAACAAAAGTATTGGGACACTTAGGACTAGCACCTGCCAAATACGCGGGCCCGACCAATGCTGCTTGCAGCTTTAATTTTTCTTGTTTTTGAACACTGACTTTTTGCAGTGCGGGACGACGAAGGACAGGATGACCTTGTCCTCCTCTCTTTTTGCCGTGTTCATCTCCCGGCGATGGAGGTCATCCTCATCATTTCCCAATCAAAACAGTGATCCGAATACCGAGTTTCACTCCATTTAGCAAGGATGATAGAGATTAATAGAAATACATCTCCCACGTCCCATGTGACAGGTTATCACTTAGCCAGTGATGTTTTGTTGACGACCACATTAGCTTGCCTAATTTCACTTACACGTGAGGTATTAAGGCAAACGTGAGGTTCATTTTGAGCGCCTAATGAGCTTGTTTGGAGCGCGTTCATTAAATATTTCTTGTTACACCTGAAGGTAAGATTAAGCGGCTCATTCTAAAAATCAATTTAGTTTAAATATTTAGGAAGGCCGTCGCAGTGATAACTGACGGGGGTCTGTGAAAGCTGTCAAAGCTTCTCAAAGTGTTTGATAGGGGGGGGGACTTGGAATATGTGATCCACATTTTTATCTCCGCCAAGTCCTCGTCGAGCTCCTTTCACGCACACTCCTGGTGTGTCTGCTCAGAGAAGGAACTAAAACAACAGTCAACTACAACCCTTGACTAACACCCTCCCCCCATCACATCCCACCTCCCCGGATTGTAAATAATCAAATGTAAATAATCAAATGTATATACTTGTTCTTATGCTTTCTGAACTCACTATGTTCTCTGCTCGCTGTACACTCTGAACCACCTGGAGCAGCAGCAGAGCTACGTCCGGATGCTCTCTGTGGACTATAGCTCTGCCTTCAATACAATAATCCCGGACAGACTCTGCAATAAACTGGACACTCTTGGCCTCCCCCCTCTCACAAACGCCTGGATAAGGGACTTCCTAACGGACCGACCCCAGAATGTGAGACTTGGCCCGCACCTCTCATCCTCCCGCACGCTGAGCATCGGCTCCCCACAGGGCTGTGTGCTGAGCCCCCTCCTCTACTGCCTTTACACCCATGACTGCAGTCCGGCCCACAGTGACAACCTTTCCGTCAAGTTCGCCGACGATACCACAGTGGTCGGGCTCATCTCCAGGGGTGACGAGGCTGCCTACAGAGAGGAGGTCCTGAAGCTGACGGCCTGGTCTTCGGAGAACAACCTCGCTCTCAACACCAGCAAGACCAGAGAGATCATCGTCGACTTCAGGAGGAGCAGCACCGACCCTGCCCCCCTCTACATCAACGGCGAGCGTGTAGAGAGGGTCCACACCTTCAGGTACCTTGGAGTCCACATCTTTAATGACTTCTCCTGGACAGTCAACACCACATCAATCATCAAGAAGGCTCAGCAGCGGCTACACTTCCTTAGAGTCCTCGGGAAGTACAACCTGAAGCCTGACCTGCTGCTGACCTTCTACCGCTCGTCCATCGAGAGCCTGCTGACCTACTGTATTACGGTATGGTACGGCAGCTGCACTGCAGCAGACAGGGAGAGGCTGCAAAGAGTGGTCAAGACGGCTCAGAAGATCATCGGCCGCCCTCTCCCCTCTCTGACGGACATCTACACCTCCCGCTGCCTCAACAGAGCCAGTGCCATCATCAAGGACAGCACCCACCCTGGCTCTGACCTGTTCCACCTGCTGCCCTCTGGGAAGCGCTACAGGTGCATTAAAACCAAAACAAAGAGGCTAAAGAACAGCTTCTTCCCCAGGGCCATAACCATCCTGAACGGACTGCCCCATTGTCCCTCATAACTGCCTTCTCTTCGGTGCAATAACCCATTCCACCAACCACCCTGTTTTTGTTTTGTTTTTTCATGTATATATTCATTTCACACCATATTCATTGCACTTC
>NC_084585.2:3059111-3081611 GCF_033978685.3 Nerophis lumbriciformis | reverse complement strand
TTGCGCTCTACTACGGTATCGAGCACTATATTTTGGATAACCTTATTAAGACATATATATATATATATATATATATATATATATATATATATATATATATATATATATATATATATATATGTATATATATATACAGTGTGTGTGTGTATATATATATATATATATATATATATATATATATATATATATATATATAATTTTTATTTATTTTATTTTATTTTTTTTAATTATTTTTATTTTTTATTTTTTATTTTTTTTTATGTTTTTTGTTTTATTTTCAAGTACAAATAAGGCAACAAGAGAAGTATCCCAGACTTGTCTTTTGTACATAAACAATATGATTTGCCTGAGAAGCTGGACAGGACAAAAAAGAAATAATTAAAATTAAAAAAAAATAAAAACATTAAAAATATATATATATATTCATATATATATATATATATATATATATATATATATATATATATATATATATATATATATATATATATATATATATAGATACAAAATATATATATATATATTTATATATATTTTTGATTGTATTTTTATTTTTTATTTTTTTTTATCTATATATATATATATATATATATATTTATATTTTAAAATATATATATATATATATATATATATATATTTTTTTTTTTTAATCTATATATATATATATATTTTAATATATATATACATATTTTTTAAATATATATATATATTTTTTTTTTAATATATATATATATATTAAAATATATATATACATATATATATACATATATATATATATATATATATATATATATATATATATATATATTTAAAAAAAATATATATATATATATATATATATTTTTAAATATAAATGTATATATATATATATATATATATATATATATATATATATATATATATATATATATATATATATATATATAGATAAAAAAAATTTAAATAAAAATAAAATAAAAAATATACATAAATATATATATATATATATATATATATATATATATATATATATATATATATATATATATATATATATATATATATATATATATATATATATTTTAAAGGTGTGGCGGTCCCCACCACATTCTATTACATTAAGGGGAAACCCTGGATACAATAAAACACAATTAAGCATGTAAAGTCAACTTGTGGACGGCGTGGCGCGTTTGGGAAAGTAGCCGTGCCAGCAACTTGAGGGTTCCTGGTTCAATCCCCACCTTCTACTAACCTAGTCACTTCCGTTGTGTCCTCGAGCAAGACACTTCACCTTTGCTCCTGATGGGTGGTGGTTAGGGCCTTGCATGTGTGACTGTGTGTGTGAATGGGTGAATGTGGAAATAGTGTCAAAGCGCTTCGAGTACCTTGAAGGTAAACAAGCGCTACACAAGTATAACCCTTAATTCATTACAAAAATAATACAAAAGAAAACAATTTTATGCATATGTAAATGTATTCAGTTTTAAACATTCATTCACTTTCTTCTTTCCTTCATGGATCTAAACTTTACCGCTGCTAGTATTTTTTTCTATATTTGTATTGTAATATTTTCAGAATTTGTTTGTTCTATTTTTGGCCAAAGTATGACAAAAAAAATAACATTCTTAAGTTGTTTTTATTTTTTAGTTATAATGCCATATGATGAAGCGCGCGCAAGGGAAGCTGAGACGTTGATGGTAAAACTGCAAACCCAGCAAGGACTTTTTGCCAAATTTCACACCCCCAGATATGCAACTGTCAGGACAAGTTTCGTAATTTCTCACAAAACCGCCAGAATGAGAGTTTATTAAGGAGTGCTTATTGGACTGTGTTGCGCTGATATGCCCGGAGAAGAGGGGCGCATTTGAGAACGTGTCACTCTCCCGACGCACTGTAACGAGGCGGGTTGAGACCATCGCTGGAAACTTGGAGCTTCAGCTGAAGAACAGAACGGCCAACTTTGACTGTTTTTTGCTGGCTTTGGATGAGAGCTGCGATGTACGTGACACCGCCCAGCTGCTCATCTTCTTACGTGGGATAACTGCAGACTTTCAAATCACGGAGTAGCTGGCAGCCATGCAGTCAATTAAAGAGACAACCACAGGTAATGACTTGTTCACATAGGTAAATGTGTGTTTGGACATGTTAGGACTGAAATGGGACAAGCTGGCAGGTGTGACAACAGATGGTTGTCCAAATCTGACGGGTAAAAATGTTGGACTTTTAAAGAGGATGCAGGATAAAGTGACAGAAATTGACATTTTTGCATTGTATTATACATCAGGAAGTGTTGCGTAAGACAGTGTTAAAAATAAAACCATCAAAAGCAATCTGCTTTTTGTATAAAGTTAAAATTGTTTTTTCAATGTTAAAAATGATTTTCAAGGTAAAAAATGATTTTCAAGGTAAACAAAATTTTTCAAGGTAAAATTTTTTTTTCAAGGTTAAAAATGATTTTCAAGCTAAAAAATGATTTTCAAGATAAAAAATTATTTTCAAGGTATAAAAAAAATTTTAGGTAAAAAAAATGTTTCAAGGTAAAAAATGATTTTCAAGGTAAACAAAATTTTTCAAGGTAAAATTTTTTTTTCAAGGTAAAAAATTATTTTCAAGGTAAAAAATTATTTTCAAGGTAAAAAAAAAATGTTAAGGTAAAAAAAAATTTTCAACGTACATTTTTTTTTTCAAGGTAAAAAAAATGTTTCAAGGTAAAAAAAATTTTCAAGGTTAAAAATGATATTCAAGGTAAAAATTTTTTTTCAAGGTGAAATTTTTTTTCAAGGTAAAAAAATGATTTTCAAGGTAAACAAAATTTTTCAAGGTAAAATTTTTTTTTCAAGGTTAAAAATGATTTTCAAGGTAAAAAATGATTTTCAAGGTAAAAAATGATTTTCAAGGTATAAAAAAATTTTTAGGTAAAAAACATTTTTCAAGGTAAAAAATGATTTTCAAGGTAAACAAAAATTTTCAAGGTACATTTTTTTTTTCAAGGTAAAAAATGATTTTCAAGGTAAAAAATGATTTTCAAGGTAAAAAAAAAATTTTAAGGTAAAAAACATTTTTCAAGGTAACATTTTTATTTCAAGGTTAAAAATGATTTTCACGGTAAACATTTTTTTTCAAGGTAAAATTTTTTTTCAAGGTAAAAAATGATTTTCAAGGTAAACAAAATTTTTCAAGGTAAAATTTTTTTTTCAAGGTTAAAAATGATTTTCAAGGTAAAAAATGATTTTCAAGGTAAATTTTTTTTTTCAAGGTTAAAAATGATTTTCAAGGTAAAAAATGATTTTCAAGGTATAAAAAAAATGTTAGGTAAAAAAAATTTTTCAAGGTAAAAAATGATTTTCAAGGTAAAAAAAAATTTTCAAGGTAAAAAAAAAATTTTAAGGTAAAAAAAAATGTTCAAGGTACATTTTTTTTTTCAAGGTAAAAAATGATTTTCAAGGTAAAAAATGATTTTCAAGGTAAAAAAAAAATTTTAAGGTAAAAAAAGTTTCAAGGTAAAATTTTTTTTCAAGGTTAAAAATGATTTTCAAGGTAAAATTTTTTTTTCAAGGTAAAATTTTTTTTCAAAGTAAAAAATGATTTTCAAGGTAAACAAAATTTTTCAAGGTAAATTTTTTTTTTCAAGGTTAAAAATGATTTTCAAGGTAAAAAATGATTTTCGAGGTAAAAAATGATTTTCAAGGTATAAAAAAAATGTTAGGTAAAAAACATTTTTCAAGGTAAAAAAATGATTTTCAAGGTAAACAAAATTTTTCAAGGTAAAATTTTTTTTTCAAGGTAAAAAATGATTTTCAAGGTAAAAAAAAATGTTCAAGGTAAAAAAAAATTTTAAGGTAAAAAAAAATGTTCAAGGTACATTTTGTTTTTCAAGGTAAAAAATGATTTTCAAGGTAAAAAATGATTTTCAAGGTAAAAAAAAAAATTTAAGGTAAAAAAAAATTTTCAAGGTAAAATTTTTTTTCAAGGTTAAAAATGATTTTCAAGGTAATTTTTTTTTTTCAAGGTAAAATTTTTTTTCAAAGTAAAAAATGATTTTCAAGGTAAACAAAATGTTTCAAGGTAATTTTTTTTTTTCAAGGTTAAAAATGATTTTCAAGGTAAAAAATGATTTTCAAGGTAAAAAATGATTTTCAAGGTATAAAAAAAATTTTAGGTAAAAAAAATTTTTCAAGGTAAAAAATGATTTTCAAGGTAAACAAAATTTTTTAAGGTAACATTTTTTTTCAAGGGGAAAAAATGATTTTCAAGGTTAAATTACTATATTATTATCTTTATTATTATTATTATTTATCTTACGGTACAACAAAAATAATTTTTAGCAAAATGTAATTGAAATATTGTCATGCGACCCCCGGTAAAAATGAATTGCCCACCCCTGATCTATGCAATATTTTGACCAAATAACCACCATTACATGTTATGTAGACCACAAGTAAAAAAAATATAATAAGACACTTTTAAGTAAATGGGAGGATAGTGTGTCCATGATTTGGAGATATGAGGCACGCAAATTGACGAAACATCACCCTGCAATTGCATGATAAATACTAATTGTCCAACTTTTGCAAACATACTGTGGATCTTGAATGTAATCAGTGCATAAGCAAAGTATATACGTTTATTCCTGTCATCTGCATGAAGGAGTTGAGAAGGCGGAGAGGGTCGACGTTACAGAACCTGGCTCCTTGTGATGTGTCTTCCCCTTCGGGCTTACTATATCCAGATTAAAGGAGAGTTCCGAGATAGGCGACAGGCTCCGACACCCATATCCAATCAGACGCTTCCCCGAGGCCAACCATGTGGTGCACACATATGTGGCGATGGTGGCACCGCGTGACACACGAGTGTCCTCCAGGAGTCCTCCTTAGGAAGCGCGAGCAGCTGTGAGCAACATTCGGCATCTTGCGGGAACAGAGACGTGTTAGAAGATTCCAAAATAATGTGTCGGAGTTTATTTTGTGAATGCAGCATGATCACAAGACAAAAGGGAGCCGGGGGATGCTGCTGAATGTCTTTTTGAGAGTGCGCACTTGTCACGGCTTCTCCTTCCTTCTGCTCAAATGCCTTTGTGAAGGTCTATTTGTAACACTGCTTGCTTCTTTTCTGCTGCCTTCATGTGGCAACGCAACCGCGCTTTATTAATGTCTGCACGCAGCATGTGCACGCGTGCATACTTTCCCTATAAAGCAAAGCACAAACCGCTTTTTTTTTTCATGATCAATGAGCCAAACTTTATTTATACAACGCTGTTCATGCAACACAAAGTTGCAAAAAAATAAAAAATAAAATAAAACATGTACACACAGCCAGTGTGGCCAACTAAACAACGGGCGCCATTACTGCTACCAAGGAGGTGTGCCACTTTGGCCACATGCACGCAATTGCTGACGTTTTGACGTTAGTTTTTCTGATAAAATAATACAAAAATAATAAGTCTATACAGACCTTATTTTCCGGACTATAAAACGCACTCAAAATATTTTTTTTCCCCCCTCAAAACTCGACAATGCGCCTATATAACCCGGTGCGCCTAATTCTGGTTGTGCTTACCGATCTCAAAGCTATTTTAATTGGTACATGGTGAAATTATAAGTGTGACCAGTAGATGGCAGTCACACATAAGAGATACGTGTAGACTGATATATGATGGCAGTCACACATAAGAGATACGTGTAGACCGCAATATGATGGCAGTCACACATAAGGGATACGTGTAGACTGCAATATGATGGCAGTCACACATAAGGGATACGTGTAGACTGCAATGTGATGGCAGTCACACATAAGAGATACATGTAGACTGCAATATGATGGCAGTCACAAATAAGATATACGTGTAGACTGCAATATGATGGCAGTCACACATAAGAGATATGTGTAGACTGCAATATGATGGCAGTCACACATAAGACATACATGTAGACTGCAATATGATGGCAGTCACACAAAAGAGATACATGTAGACTGCCATATGATGGCAGTCACACATACGAAATACGTGTAGACTGCAATATGATGGCAGTCACACATAAGAGATACGTGTAGACTGCAATATGACGGCATTCACACATAAGAGATATGTGTGGACTGCAATACGATGGCAGTCACACATAAAAGATATGTGTAGACTGCAATATGACGGCATTCACACATAAGAGATACGTGTAGACTGCAATATGATGGCAGTCACACATAAGAGATACGTGTAGACTGCAATACGATGGCAGTCACACATAAGAAATACATATGGACTGCAATATGATGGCAGTCACACATAAGAGATATGTGTAGACCGCAATATGATGGCAGTCACACATAAGAGATACGTGTAGACTGCAATATGATGGCAGTCACACATAAGAGATACGTGTAGACTGCAATGTGATGGCAGTCACACATAAGAGATACATGTAGACTGCAATATGATGGCAGTCACACATAAGAAATACATGTAGACTGCAATATGATGGCAGTCACACATAAGAGATACGTGTAGACTGCTATATGATGGCAGTCACACATAAGAGATACGTGTAGACTGCTATATGATGGCAGTCACACATAGGAGATACGTATAGACTGCAATATGATGGCAGTCACACATAAGAGATACGTGTAGACTGCTATATGATGGCAGTCACACATAGGAGATACGTATAGACTGCAATATGATGGCGGTCACACATAAGAGATACGTGTAGACTGCTATATGATGGCAGTCCCACATAAGAGATACGTGTAGACTGCAATACGATGGCAGTCACACATAAGAGATACGTGTAGACTACTATATGATGGCAGTCACACATAAGAGATACGTGTAGACTGCAATATGACGGCAGTCACACATAAGAGATACGTGTAGACTGCAATACGATGGCAGTCACACATAAGAAATACATATAGACTGCAATATGATGGCAGTCACACATAAGAGATATGTGTAGACCGCAATATGATGGCAGTCACACATAAGAGATACGTGTAGACTGCAATATGATGGCAGTCACACATAAGAGATATGTGTAGACTGCAATACGATGGCAGTCACACATATGAGATACGTGTAGACTGCAATATGATGGCAGTCACACATAAGAAATACGTGTAGACTGCAATATGATGGCAGTCACACATAAGAGATATATGTAGACTGCAATATGATGGCAGTCACACATAAGAGATACGTGTAGACTGCAATATGATGGCAGTCACACATAAGAGATATGTGTAGGCTGCAATATGATGGCAGTTACACATAAAAGATACGTGTAGACTGCTATATGATGGAGGTCACACATAAGAGATATGTGTAGACTGCAATATGATGGCAGTCACACACAAGAGATACGTGTCGACTGCAATATGATGACAGTCACACATAAGAGTTACGTGTAGACTGCTATATGATGGCAGTCACACATAAGAGAAACATGTAGACTGCAATATGACAGCAGTCACACATAAGAGATATGTGTAGACTGCAATATGATGGCAGTCACACATAAGAGATATACGTAGGCTGCAATACAATGGCAGTCACACATAAGAGATATGTGTAGACCGCAATATGATGGCCGTCACACATAAGGGATACGTGTAGACCGCAATATGATGGCTGTCACACATAAGAGATACGTGTAGACTGCAATATGATGGCAGTCACACATAAGAGATACGTGTAGACTACAATATGATGGCAGTCACACATAAGAAATATGTGTAGACTGCAATTGGATGGCAGTCACACATAAGAAATACGTGTAGATACAGGTTAACTGCAATGTAATGGCAGTCACACATAAGAGATACGTGTAGACTGCAATATGATGGCAGTCACACATAAGAAATACGTGTAGATACAGGTTAACTGCAATGTAATGGCAGTCACACATAAGAGATACGTGTAGACTGCAATATGATGGCAGTCACACATAAGAGATACGTGTAGACTGCAATGCGATGGCAGTCACACATAAGAGATACGTGTAGACTGCAATATGATGGCAGTCACACATAAGAGATATACGTAGGCTGCAATACAATGGCAGTCACACATAAGAGATATGTGTAGACCGCAATATGATGGCCGTCACACATAAGGGATACGTGTAGACCGCAATATGATGGCTGTCACACATAAGAGATACGTGTAGACTGCAATATGATGGCAGTCACACATAAGAGATACGTGTAGACTACAATATGATGGCAGTCACACATAAGAAATATGTGTAGACTGCAATTGGATGGCAGTCACACATAAGAAATACGTGTAGATACAGGTTAACTGCAATGTAATGGCAGTCACACATAAGAGATACGTGTAGACTGCAATATGATGGCAGTCACACATAAGAGATACGTGTAGACTGCAATGCGATGGCAGTCACACATAAGAGATACGTGTAGACTGCAATATGATGGCAGTCACACATAAGAGATACGTATAGACTGCAATATGATGGCAGTCACACATAAGAAATAAGTGTAGACTGCAATATGATGGCAGTCACACATAAGAGATACATACGTGTAAACTGCAAAATGATGGCAGTCACACATAAGAGATACGTGTAGACTGCTATATGATGGCAGTCACACATAAGAGATACGTGTAGACTGCAATGTGATGGCAGTCACACATAAGAGATATGTGTAGAGTGCAATAAGATGGCAGTCACACATAAGAAATACATGTAGACTGCAATATGATGGCAGTCACACATAAGAGATACATGTAGACTGCAATATGATGGCAGTCACACATAAGATATACATGTAGACTGCAATATGATGGCAGTCACACATAAGAGATACGTGTGGACTGCAATATGACTCAAGTAAACAACACCAACATGTTTTATGGTCAATTAAAAATATAGAACATTACACACGGCGCTCAAAAATCTATCAAAATGTTTTAGTAGGACTCTATTGAAAACAACAGCATAATTCCAGTGTGAAACATGTTCAATGCTGTCTGTTTTTGGGACGACATCACATCCCATGAAACAGTCCCACCCTGACACCTGGACCAGGACCACCGAATGAACCGGCGGCCCCCAGCAGAGCTGTCGCACTCCATTGGCGTGTGAAAGAGTCACATTTTCCTCTCATCTCCGAACGGAAACTCAGCTCACATTTCCACTGACAAAAGGAGGTGACAGTGAAGGCGACGTGAAAAGGCTACGGACGAGGAAGGGAGCGCGGCGTCTGAAAACGGTAACCTTTGTCTGATGCTGATTTGGTATTCATTATTAATGACCTTTCTCTACCTGAGCTTAGCTGTTGCCAGGAAGCCCCTTTTGTGTCGGAGCCTGCCAAGGAGCTGGGGGGGGGGGGGCAGGCGCGCCGGTCTTGTTCAGACTTGTTGCCTGATGGATTTCTCCACTCCGTGTGTGTCTTCTTGCTGCTTAATTTGTCCCGCAGAGTCCACATGCTGAGCAAAGACTAGTAGGAACGTACGCCACCTGTCTTGACTCACATATGAACTTGAAGTGCCATCCCATTCCTAACCCATAGGGTTCAATATGACCTTTTGCAGCTATTACAGCTTCAACTCTTCTGGGAAGGCTGTCCACAAGGTTGCGGAGTGTGTTTATAGGAATTTTCCACCATTTTTTCCAAATGCGCATTAAGGAGGTCACACACACACTGATAACCCTGGCTCTCAGTCTCCGTTCTAATTCATCCCAAAGGTGTTCTATCTGAGTTCAGGTCAGGACTCTGTGCAGGCCAGTCAAGCTCATCCCCACCAGACTCTGTCATCCATGTCTTTATGGACCTTGCTGTGTGAACTGGTCATGTTGGAAGAGGAAACTGTTCCCAGACGGTTGGGAGCATGGAATTGTCCAAAATGTTTTGGTATCCTGGAGCATTCAAAGTTCCTTTCACTGGAACTAAGGGGTAGAAAAAAAACCCACACCATAATTCCATCCATCCATCCATCCATCCATCCATCTTCTTCCGCTTATCCGAGGTCGGGTCGCGGGGGCAGCAGACTAAGCAGGGAAGCCCAGACTTCCCTCTCCCCAGCCACTTCGTCCAGCTCTTCCTGTGGGACCCCGAGGCGTTCCCAGGCCAGCCGGGAGACATAGTCTTCCCAACGTGTCCTGGGTCTTCCCCGCGGCCTCCTACCGGTCGGACGTGCCCTAAACACCTCCCTAGGGAGGCGTTCGGGTGGCATCCTGACCAGATGCCCGAACCGCCTCATCTGGCTCCTCTCCATGTGGAGGAGCAGCGGCTTTACTTTGAGCTCCCCCCGGATGGCAGAGCTTCTCACCCTATCTCTAAGGGAGAGCCCCGCCACCCGGCGGAGGAAACTCATTTCGGCCGCTTGTACCCGTGATCTTGTCCTTTCGGTCATAACCCAAAGCTCATGACCATAGGTGAGGATGGGAACGTAGATCGACCGGTAAATTGAGAGCTTTGCCTTCCGGCTCAGCTCCTTCTTCACCACAACGGATCGATACAGCGTCCGCATTACTGAAGATGCCGCACCAATCCGCCTGTCGATCTCACCATCCACTCTTCCCTCACTCGTGAACAAGACTCCGAGGTACTTGAACTCCTCCAAGTGGGGCAAGATCTCCTCCCCAACCCGGAGATGGCACTCCACCCTTTTCCGGGCAAGAACCATGGACTCGGACTTGGAGGTGCTGATTCTCATCCCAGTCGCTTCACACTCGGCTGCGAACCGATCCAGCGAGAGCTGAAGATCCTGGCCAGATGAAGCCATCAGGACCACATCATCTGCAAAAAGCAGAGACCTAATCCTGCAGCCACCAAACCAGATCCCCTCAACGCCTTGACTGCGCCTAGAAATTCTGTCCATAAAAGTTATGAACAGAATCGGTGACAAAGGGCAGCCTTGGCGGAGTCCAACCCTTACTGGAAACGTGTCCGACTTACTACCGGCAATGCGGACCAAGCTCTGACACTGATCATACAGGGAGCGGACTGCCACAATCAGACAGTCCGATACCCCATACTCCCTGAGCACTCCCCACAGGACTTCCCGAGGGACACGGTCGAATGCCTTCTCCAAGTCCACAAAACACATGTAGACTGGTTGGGCAAACTCCCATGCACCCTCAAGGACCTTGCCGAGAGTATAGAGCTGGTCCACAGTTCCACGACCAGGACGAAAACCACACTGTTCCTCCTGAATCCGAGGTTCGACTATCCGGCGTAGCCTCCTCTCCAGTACACCTGAATAGACCTTACCGGGAAGGCTGAGGAGTGTGATCCCACGATAGTTAGAACACACCCTCCGGTTCCCCTTCTTAAAGAGAGGAACCACCACCCCAGTCTGCCAATCCAGAGGTACCGCCCCCGATGTCCACGCGATGCTGCAGAGTCTTGTCAACCAAGACAGCCCCAACATAATTCCTCCTCCACCAAATTTCACAATCGGCGCAATGCAGTCCGAAATGTAGTGTTCTCCAGGCAACCTCCAAACCCAGACTGGTCCATCAGATTGCCAGATGGAAAAGTGTGATTCATCAGACCAGAGAAGGCGTCTCCACCTCTCTAGAGTCCAGTGGCGACGTGTTTTACACCACTGCATCCCACGCTTTGCATTGGACTTGGTGATGTATGGCTTAGATCAGCGTTTCTCAAAGTGTGGGGCGCGCCCCACTGGTGGGGAATAGAGAAATGACAGGTGGGGCGCGAGGAACGGGAGGAAATCCGCTATATAAATAAATGGAAATTACCGGTACTTATTTTTACTGTAGGCTTTATATTTCTCGGTACGAGCGAAAGTTTGACAGACATAGCAACAGTAACTAATGGGGGCGGGGCTAAGCGGAACAAACTTTCGCGCGGATGGGTAGCAGGCTAATGTGTGGACCACAATTACACAAATATATACATTTGTGACTCGCACCTCAAAGGTCATCGAGCTTGATGCAAGTTATAACACATTTTTGATTTTTTTATTGAACTTGATGCAAGTTATAACACTTTTGTTTTATTTATTATTGAACTTGATGCAAGTTATAACACTTTTGTTTTATTTATTATTGAACTTGATGCAAGTTATAACACTTTTTTGATTTATTATTGAACTTGATGCAAGTTATAACACTTTTTTTGATTTATTATTGAACTTGATGCAATTTTTTGATTTATTATTGAACTTGATGCAAGTTATAACACTTTTATTTGATTTATTATTGAACTTGATGCAAGTTATAACACTTTTGTTTTATTTATTATTGAACTTGATGCAAGATATAACACTTTTTTGATTTATTATTGAGCTTGATGCAAGTTATTTGATTTATTATTGAACTTGATGCAAGTTATAACACTTTTATTTGATTTATTATTGAACTTGATGCAAATTATAACACTTGTTTTGATTTATTATTGAACGTGATGCAAGTTATAACACTTTTTTTGATTTATTATTGAACTTGATGCAAGTTATAACACTTTTGTTTTATTTATTGAACTTGATGGAAGTTATTTTATTTATTATTGAACTTGATGCAAGTTATACCACAGCTGCACAGTTATTCTATTCATTTTTGAACTTGATGTTATTTTATGTTATTGAGTTTGAATGTATACAACTTGATGTTCAATAAATTTGAAAATGTTAAAGCTTGGCATTAGCGCTCTGTTGGGGCGATGGGGGCAGGTGGGGCTTGAAAACTCCCCCTTGTCCAAACTGGGGGATGACAAAAAAAGTTTGAGAACCACTGGCTTAGATGCAGCTGCTCGGCATTGGAAACCCATTCCATAAATCTCTTTGCGTACTATACGTGGGCTAATTGGAAGGTCACGTGAAGTTTGGAGGTCTGTGGCAACAGAAAGTCGGCGACCTCTTTGCACTATGCGCTTCAGCATCCTCTGGCCTACCACTTGGTGGCTGAGTTGCTGTTGTTCCCAAACTCTTCACTTAATGTTGGTGGAGAAGGCCTGGCTCTCAGTCTCTGTTCTAATTCATCCCAAAGGTGTTCTATCGGAGTTCAGGTCAGGACTCTGTGCAGGCCAGTCAAGTTCATCCACACCAGACTCTGTCATCCATGTCTTTATGGACCTTGCTGTGTGAACTGGTGCACAGTCATGTTGGAAGAGGAAGGGGCCCACTTCAAACTGTTCCCACAAGGTTGGGAGCATGGAATTGTCCAGAATTGTTTTGGTATCCTGGAGCATTCAAAGTTCCTTTCAGTGGAACTAAGGAGCCAAGCCCAACTCCTGAAAAGCAACCCCACACCATAATTCCTCCTCCACCTCCACCTCTGTCAGTTTACCACTTGGTGGCTGAGTTGCTGTTGTTCCCAAACCCTTCCATTTTCTTATAACAAAGCTGACAGTTGACTTTGGAATATTTGTTGCACGGGTGGCATCCTGTGACAGTTCCACGCTGGAAATCACTGAGAGTGGCCCGTTCTTTCACCCATATTTGTAGAAACAGTCTCCATGCCTAAGTGCTTGATTTCATACACCTGTGATTAGAACACCTGATTCTCATCATTTGAATGGGTGGCCAAATACGTTTGTCAATGTAGTGTATTTGCTGCCATCTTGTGGACGTTGTGAGTAAATTCAATGACCCTTTGAGCCGCTCCGGCACGACATTTACATATATGTGACAACCTTCCCTAGTCATGGTTCCACCCAAAAAATATGTATTATAACACAACCAGCTCACTGAACATTGTAGATATTACGAAAAACGCCCAAACACCATAAAAGAAATAATAATACACCTATTTGATTCCATTACAGTGCATGATGGGAAAAATGTAAAAAACTCTCTCCACACTTATCCATGTTTGATTGTATACACCTGTGGCCGGGGCCAAGCGATTAGGACACCTGATTCTCATCATTTGAATGGGTGGCCAAATACTTTTGCTGTCATCTTGTGGACACTGTGAGTAAATTCTATGACCCTTCGAGCTGCTCCGGCACGACATTTACATATATGCGACAACCTTCCCTAGTCATGGTTCCACCCAAAAAATATATATTATAACACAACCAGCTCACTGAACATTGTAAATATTACAAAAAAACACCCAAACACCATAAATAAATAAAAAAATACACCTATTTAAGTCCATTACAGTGCACGATGGGAAAAATGTAAAAAAAACTCTCTCCACACTTATCCATGTTTGATTGTATACACCTGTGGCCGGGCCAAGCGATTAGGACACCTGATTCTCATCATTTGAATGGGTGGCCAAATACTTTTGCTGCCATCTTGTGGACACTGTGAGTAAATTATATGACCCTTCGAGCTGCTCCGGCACGACATTTACATATATGTGACAACCTTCCTTAGTCATGGTTCCACCCAAAAAATATATATTATAACACAACCAGCTCACTGAACATTGTAAATATTATGAAAAACGCCCAAACACCATAAAAGAAATAATAATACACCTATTTGAGTTCATTACAGTGCATGATGGTAAAAATGTAAAAAACTCTCTCCACACTTATCCATGTTTGATTGTATACACCTGTGGCCGGGCCAAGCGATTAGGACACCTGATTCTCATCATTTGAATGGGTGGCCAAATACTTTTGCTGCCATCTTTTGGACACTGTGAGTAAATTCAATGACCCTTTGAGCCGCTCCGGCACGACATTTACATATATGTGACAACCTTCCCTAGTCATGGTTCCACCCAAAAAATATATATTATAACACAACCAGCTCACTGAACATTGTAGATATTATGAAAAACGCCCAAACATCATAAAAAAAAAAAATAATACACCTATTTAAGTCCATTACAGTGCATGATGGGAAAAATGCAAAAAAAACTCTCTCCACACTTATCCATGTTTGATTGTATACACCTGTGGCCGGGCCAAGCGATTAGGACACCTGATTCTCATCATTTGAATGGGTGGCCAAATACTTTTGCTGCCATCTTTTGGACACTGTGAGTAAATTCAATGACCCTTTGAGCCGCTCCGGCACGACATTTACATATATGTGACAACCTTCCCTAGTCATGGTTCCACCCAAAAAATATATATTATAACACAACCAGCTCACTGAACATTGTAGATATTATGAAAAACGCCCAAACATCATAAAAAAAAAAAATAATACACCTATTTAAGTCCATTACAGTGCATGATGGGAAAAATGCAAAAAAAACTCTCTCCACACTTATCCATGTTTGATTGTATACACCTGTGGCCGGGCCAAGCGATTAGGACACCTGATTCTCATCATTTGAATGGGTGGCCAAATACTTTTGCTGCCATCTTGTGGACACTGTGAGTAAATTCTATGACCCTTCGAGCCGCTCCGGCACAACATTTACATATATGTGACAACCTTCCCTAGTCATGGTTCCACCCAAAAAATATATATTATAACACAACCAGCTCACTGAACATTGTAGATATTACGAAAAACGCCCAAACACCATAAATAAATAAAAAATACACCTATTTAAATCCATTACAGTGCATGATGGGAAAAATGTAAAAAAAACTCTCTCCACACTTATCCATGTTTGATTGTATACACCTGTGGCCGGGGCCAAGTGATTAGGACACCTGATTCTCATCATTTGAA
The DNA here is from genome assembly GCF_033978685.3 of Nerophis lumbriciformis. NCBI lineage: Eukaryota > Metazoa > Chordata > Actinopteri > Syngnathiformes > Syngnathidae > Nerophis > Nerophis lumbriciformis. The sequence goes on along the minus strand of NC_084585.2, from coordinate 3,066,058 downwards.
TGGGCGGCCAAATACTTTTGCTGCCATTTTGTGGACACTGTGAGTAAATTCTATGACCCTTTGAGCCGCTCCGGCACGACATTTACATATATGTGACAACCTTCCCTAGTCATGGTTCCACCCAAAAAATATATATTATAACACAACCAGCTCACTGAACATTGTAGATGTTATGAACAATGCCCAAACATCATAAACAAAAATAATAATACACCTATTTAAGTCCATTACAGTGCATGATGGGAAAAATGTAAAAAACTCCACACTTATCCATGTTTGATTGTATACACCTGTGGCCGGGGCCACGCGATTAGGACACCTGATTCTCATCATTTGAATGGGTGGCCAAATAATTTTGCTGCCATCTTGTGGACACTGTGAGTAAATTATATGACTCTTCGAGCTGACGGCATGACATTTACATATATGTGACAACCTTCCCTAGTCATGGCTCCACCCAAAAAATATATATTATAACACAACCAGCTCACTGAACATTGTAGATATTACGAAAAACGCCCAAACACCATAAATAAATAAAAAATACACCTATTTAAGTCCATTACAGTGCATGATGGGAAAAATGTAAAAAAACTCCACAATTATCCATGTTTGATTGTATACACCTGTGGCCGGGCCAAGCGATTAGGACGGGCTGATTCTCATCATTTGAATGGGTGGCCAAATACTTTTGCTGCCATCTTGTGGACACTGTGAGTAAATTATATGACTCTTCGAGCTGACGGCATGACATTTACATATATGCGACAACCTTCCCTAGTCATGGTTCCACCCAAAAAATATGTATTATAACACAACCAGCTCACTGAACATTGTAGATATTACGAAAAACGCCCAAACACCATAAATAAATAAAAAATACACCTATTTAAGTCCATTACAGTGCATGATGGGAAAAATGTAAAAAACTCTCTCCACACTTATCCATGTTTGATTGTATACACCTGTGGCCGGGCCAAGCGAATAGGACACCTGATTCTCATCATTTGAATGGGTGGCCAAATAATTTTGCTGCCATCTTGTGGACACTGTGAGTAAATTATATGACTCTTCGAGCTGACGGCATGACATTTACATATATGCGACAACCTTCCCTAGTCATAGTCCCCCCCCCAAAAAAATGCAAAGGTCAACACACAAAGTCACACATAACACACCTAGCTCACTGAACAGTGTAGATATTATGAAAAACGCCTAAACACCATGAAATAAATTTAAAAAATACACCTATTTAAAAACTGCAAAAACTGAAATCTAAGTAAAATGAAATATGTCAAATAAGGGTGATATTTGCTTATTTTCTGTCTGATAAGATCATTCTTCTCACTAAGCAGATTTTATGTTAGAGTCTTTTACTTGTTTTAAGTGTTTTGGTCCTAAATGATCTCAGTAAGATATTACAGCTTGTTGCTGAGATTTACTTAATTTAAGAATATTTTTCAACATATTGAGAAAAAAGGTCTCTTTTTTTTTTTTTTCCTATCAAGAAAAGTGCACTTGTTATTAGTGAGGATATACTTATTTTTGTCAAGACGTGGTTTTCGCTTACTGCGGGGTCGTTCTCCCAGTAAGGCAAATGGACGACTCCGGACAGGACTTGCAGGTAGGAACATGATTTAATTTTAGGAAACAATCAACGAGGTACAAAACAGAAAACAACCCGAAGGCAAGCCTGCCTATTGCACCCGGAAACTAAGGCAAAAACTTAGGACATGAAACTATAGGCATGAACCTCACAAAACTGTGGCATGAAACAAACACAAAACTGTGGCATGAAACAACTAGCATTAACTATGGCATAGAACAAACACGAAACTGTGGCATGAAACAAACACGAAACTGTGACATGACACAACTAGCATTAACTATGGTATAGAACAAACACGAAACCGTGGCATGAAACAAACACGAAACTGTGGCATGAAACAATTAGCATTAACTATGGCATAGAACAAACACGAAACTGTGGCATGAAACCAATAATGACGCCAGCACGACTGACTGGCAAAGGCAGGCTTAAATAGTCCTCTGATTAGAAGCAGGTGTGCGTCCCGAACACCAGAGGCAGGTGAAAATCATAAGTTGCCATGGTAACTAAAACAAACTCAGATGTCAAACAGGAACTAAAAGACTCCAAAACTAACAGAACATAACAAAAACATGATCCGGACCACAGATCATGAAAATGTTTGGGTTCATTGAGGTTAGCTAATTAGGGACCGCAATGTCCCTTTGGGACAGAGGACCCTATTGTATTTGCGTTTTATTATTATTATTATTCCGCCGCCTCTTTGAGCTGTATTTTGACCCTCTTAACATGCTTCAAAACTCACCATATTTGACACACACATCAGGACTGGCAAAAATTGCCATCTAATCAAAAAACCAAACCCCAAAACTCAAAATTGCGCTCTAGCGCCCCCTAGGAAAAAACACAGACAAAACTGCTTGTAACTTCCGGTAGAAATGTCGTAGAGACATGAAACTAAAACCTCTAAGTAGGTCTGACTTAGACCTAGATTTCATACATTGACATCCTTCAAAATCAACAGGAAGTTGGCAATTCCCCCTTCAAAACTAAAGTTTTGTAAACACAGTCACTTTTGCCTCTTTGAGCTGTAATTTGACCCCCTTAGCATGCTTCAAAACTCACCAAACTGGACACACACATCAGGACTGGCAAAAATTGTGATCTAATAAAAAAACAACAACCCCAAAACTCAAAATTGCGCTCTAGCACCTCCTAGGAAGAAAACACAGACACAACTGCTCCTAGGAAGAAAACTTAGACAAAACTGCCTGTAACTTCCAGTAGGAATGTCTTAGAGACATGAAACAGAAAAACCTCTATGTAGGTCTCACTTAGATCTACATTTCATAAATTGACAACCCCCATTGAAAGGAAGTTTGCAATTCCCCCTTCAAAACAAAAGTTTTGTAAAAATCGGGCACCTTTTTTCAAACATTATCTCCTCTGAGCGCGTTTGTCGTGTCGGCTTCAAACTAGCACAGGAGAGAGATTGAACCCTTCTGATTAAAAGTTGACCAAAAAGTTTTAATTACTGCTCCTGTTTGGATTTTATGTGCCGTCAAAGTCGGTCCCGTCCATCGCTGCTTGCAGCTTTAATTAGGGCCCGCATGGCCCATTGCATAAGGACTCCCTTTGGGAGTCCTTATGCAATGGGACATAAGGACCTATTGAATTTGTAAGGTTTTATTATTATTATACCGGCCGCCACTTTGAGCACTAATTTGACCCACTTAACATGCTTCAAAACTCACCATATTTGACCCACACATCAGGACCTGCGAAAATTGTCTTTTAATGAAAAAACCGAACCCCAAAAATCTAAATTGCGCTCTAGCGCCCCCTAGGAAAAAAAAAACTAGACTGCCTGTAACTCCCACTAGGAAGGTCGGAAAGACATGAAACAAAATTCTGTATGTAGGTCTGACTTAGACCTAGATTTCATAATTGTACATTCTTGGGCAGAAATCAACAGAAAGTTAGCAATTCCCCCTTCAAGACAAAAAAGTACTAAAAACAGTCACTTTTGCCTCTTTGAGCTGTAATTTGACCCTTTTAACATGCTTCAAAACTCACCGAACTGAACACACACATCAGGACTGGCATTTAATAAAAAAACCTAACCCCAAATCTAGCGCAATTTTTGAATAAAACGCTGAAAAAACTGCTCCTCGGAAGAAAAAAATGACAAAACTGCCTGTAACTCCCACTGGGAAGGTCAAAGAGACATGAAACAAAAACCTCTATGTAGGTCTCACTTAGACATACATTTCATAGATTGACAATCCCCCGCAAAAATCAACAGGAAGTTTGCTATTCCCCCTTCAAAACAAATTTTTTGTAAAAACCGGTCACCTTCCTTCAAAAACTATCTCCTCTGAGCGCGTTTGTCGTTTTGCCTTCAAACTAACACAGGAGAGAGATTGAACCCTTGTGTATAAAAGTACAGCACAGCGTTGTTCTAACTGCTCCGGTTTTGATTTTATGACCCTTCAAAGAACCGCTGCGCTGATGCTGCTGCGCTGCTGTTTTTTTAAGATGGCTGCTTAAAAGCAGGAAGCACCAGCGTGCCTACAAAATGCAGACAAGGTAGGTACACTAGACAAAAGTCTTGGGACACTTCAGACTAAAAGTAGACAAAAGTATTGGGACACTTATGACTACCACCGGACAAAAGTATTGGGACACTTATTACTACCACCGGAAAAAAGTATTGGGACACTTAGGACTACCACTGGAACAAAGTATTGGGACACCTACACTGGACAAATGTATTGGGACACTTAGGACTACAACTTGACAAAAGTATTGGGACACGTACTACTAAAACTGGACAAAAGTATTGGGACACTTAGGACTAGCACCTGCCAAATACGCGGGCCCGACCAACGCTGCTTGCAGCTTTAATTTTACTTGTTTTGGAAAGTCTTGACAAGCCAAATTGTCTTGTTTTATTGGCAGATAATTTTGCTTAGTTCAAATAAAATACCCCTCATTTTTGTATTTTTTTTTTTTCTTGTTTTTGAACACTGACTTTTTGCAGTGTATTTAAGTCCATAAGAGTGCATGATAGGAAAAAATGTAAAACACTCTCTCCACACTCATCCATGTTTGATTGTATACACCTGTGGCCGGGCCAAGTGATTAGAACACCTGATTCTCATCATTTGGAAGGCTGGCCAAATACTTTTGGCAATATAGTGCAGGTGGACATGGTGTTAAAGTTCACGGAGGCACGCTGGAAACAAATTAATGTTGGAAATATCGCCGATGTGCTATTTGCATTGTCCGTCACTGGCTGGCAGTAAGTGCGCCACACACACACACACACACACACACACACACACATGCACACACACACACACACCCTCCACTCCCCTCACTCATCTTGTATTCAACGCTCTTGATCTCCTCAGAAAGCATTCTCATGCTAATTGTACCGGGAGAGCAGCCATGCATGGACGGCCCATTTCTATGCGTTTGTGTATCCGAACAATCGCCGAAAATGTGCTCATCCATGCTCGCTGTTCCGTTCACGGTGGTTGCACCCTGACATCGTCTGTACACGGTGCTAAGCACGTCGGAACTTCGCTGCCAGGCCAAAACAGTGGGCGGGGCTATCTGTTCATCACTCCACCTGTCTCCTTATCTCACCATCCCTTTTGCATCAATCTGCCATTGTGCTGTTTGTCCGCCTCTGTTGGCGCCTCCTCGTTAGAGACAACGTTGTAACATGTTCTGCTATCTTTCAGGTCGACACGACAGCCAATAAACATGTTATTTATAACAATAAAATGAACTCATAAGCATGTTACTCGAATCAAAACAGGAATATCATCCTGGACGTAAACATGTGCATACATACAATCAAAGGCTTTTCTATTCTATATCATGTAAATAAATCTGCTGCTTACGGATGTAAACAAATAGAGGGTCAAGACTATCATCTAGGCTACGAGCGACATCGTAAACATAATAACAGATTATACAACTTACTCGTCCATTGCCTAACACAGGTGGCACAGATCCACCTGTGTCTTTTTAGGAAAATTATTTATGTTTTTTTTTTTGCCTGAGGACGGTAATGCTATTGTCTTACAGTAGAAGGCCAAGCTAGCTACACAACAAACCGAGCTAACATCGCTAACATGTGATTCACACATTTCTAACCTCCTGTTATTAACTACCTTTTCATTGCTTCCTCTATTGCCATCAATAGGTGGCACTAAGCTGGCCATTAAAAATACTTTTTCAGGAATGCCATCTTTGTGTTAATACAAACAAAGTATCAAATAATTACAGTTGTTTATATTTTTTTTTTTATACAAAAGTGTCCACATAATTAAATATACTGCATCATGAGCTTAACTAACTTTCTAATGCTAGATCCTGGACGTATACACGTGTATATATACAATAAAAGGCTTTTCTATTCTATATCATGTAAATAATTCCGCTGCACGGCTGCTTCGAGTTGTAAACAAATAGAGGCTCAAGAATATTATCTACGCTACGAGTGATATTGTGAACGTAATAACAGATTATATAACTGACTCGTCCTTTGCCTAACACAGGAGACAGTGATCCAAATAAAAGCAGTTTTTTAGGATGATGCTATTGTCTTACAGTAGAAGGCCAAGCTTGCTACACAACAAACCGAGCTAACATCGCTAACGTATCATTCACACATTTCTAACCTCCTGTTATTAATTACATTTTCTTTTCCTCCTCTATTGCCATCAATAGGTGGCACTGAGCTGGCTATTAAAATACATTTTTCAGAAATGACATATTTTTGTTACTAAAAACAAAGTATCAAATAAGTATAGTTGTATATATTTGTTTACATACAAAAGTGTCCTCATAATTAAATATACTGCGTCTTGAGCTTAACTAACTTTCTAATGCTAGATCCTAGACGTAGACATGTGTATATAGTATACAATCAAAGGCTTTTCTATTCTATATCATGTAAATAACGCCGTTGCTTCCGGATGTAAACAAATAGAGGCTCAAGACTATCATCTACGCTACAAGCGACATCGTGAACGTAATAACAGATTATACAACTTACTCATCTATTGCCCAACACAGGTGGCCCAGATCCAATTACAAGCAGTGTTTTAGGAAAATTGTTTGTTTTTTTGCCAGAGGACGGTAATGCTATTGTCTTACAGTAGAAGGCCAAGCTAGCTACACAACAAACCGAGCTAACATCGCTAACGTGGGATTCATACATTTCTAACCTCCTGTTATAAATTACCTTTTCATTTCCTCCTCTATTGCCATCAATAGGTGGCACTGAGCTTTTCAGAAATGCCATTGTTTTGTTAATATAAAGTATCAAATAATTACAGTTAAACATATTTTTTTAGATACAAAAGTGTCCACATAATTA
>NC_084585.2:3024111-3054111 GCF_033978685.3 Nerophis lumbriciformis | reverse complement strand
CATGCCAAGTAAGTTTTGTTTATTATTGCCACAGTTAGTGTTTTTTTGTTGTTCATAGTTTTTGCCTTTGTGCAAGTATTTGTTTTCATAGCCAAGTTGTTTCTCCGCTACTGTGCGCGCTTTTCGTTTGTACTCTTTTTTTTTTGTCCTTTATTAGTGTAAAAAATAAATTATGTACTCTCATTGCCGTCTCGCCCGAGCCAACTTTCCGTTGCCTTCTAGAAAGACTAAACCCCAGGACCAAGTCATGACAATATTGAGGAAAAAAAGGTCACATATTTGTTTTTTCTACCAAGAAAAGTGCACATGTTATTAGTGAGAATATACTTATTTTAAGGTATTTTGGGGTTCATTGAGGTTAGGTAATTAGGGCCCGCATGGCCCTAATTAGCTAACATAGCTTAGGGACATAAGGACCTATTGAATTTGTAAGGTTTTATTATTATTCTTTCTTATTCCGCAGCTTTGCGCGGTACTTTGACCCCTTTAACATGCTTCAAAACTCACTAAATTTGACGCACACATAAATAAACTCGAACAAAACTCTTTGGTAAAAATACCAAACCCCAAAACTCAAAATTGCGCTTTAGCGCCCCCTACAAAGTAAACTTTTTCTAACTCCCAGTAAAATGTCGTAGAGACATGAAACAAAAACCTCTATGTAGGTCTCACTTAGACTTAAACTTTATTAATTTATTTCCTCGGCCAAAAATCTACAGGAAGTTTGCTATTCCCCCTTCAACACTACATTTGAGTAAAATCAGTCACTTTTGCCTCTTTGAGCTGTAATTTGACCCCCTTAACATGCTTAAAACTCACCGAACTGAACGCACACATCAAGACTGGCAGAAATTGCGATCTAATAAAAAAACCTAACCCCAAATCTCAAAATTGCGCTCTAGCGCAATTTTTGAATAAAACGCAGAAAAAACTGCTCCTCGGAAGAAAAAAAATGACAAAACTGCCTGTATCTCCCACTGGGAAGGTCGGAGAGACATGAAACAAAAACTTCTATGTAGGTCTTACTTAGACCTACATTTCATAATTTGACAACCCCCAGCAAAAATGAACAGGAAGTTTGCTATTCCCCCTTCAACACTAAATTTTAGTAAAATCAGTCACTTTTGCCTCTTTGAGCTGTAATTTGACCCCCTTAACATGCTTAAAACTCACCGAACTGAACGCACACATCAAGACTGGCAGAAATTGCGATCTAATAAAAAAACCTAACCCCAAATCTCAAAATTGCGCTCTAGCGCAATTTTTGAATAAAACGCAGAAAAAACTGCTCCTCGGAAGAAAAAAAATGACAAAACTGCCTGTATCTCCCACTGGGAAGGTCGGAGAAACATGAAACAAAAACTTCTATGTAGGTCTTACTTAGACCTACATTTCATAATTTGACAACCCCCAGCAAAAATGAACAGGAAGTTTGCTATTCCCCCTTCAACACTAAATTTTAGTAAAATCAGTCACTTTTGCCTCTTTGAGCTGTAATTTGACCCCCTTAACATGCTTCAAAACTCACCAAACTGAACGCACACATCAAGACTGGCAGAAATTGCGATCTAATAAAAAAACCTAACCCCGCGCAATTTTTGAATAAAACGCAGAAAAAACTGCTCCTCGGAAGAAAAAAAATGACAAAACTGCCTGTATCTCCCACTGGGAAGGTCGGAGAGACATGAAACAAAAACCTCTATGTAGGTCTCACTTAGACATACATTTCATAAATTGACAACCTCCAGCAAAAATCAACAAAAAGTTTGCTATTCCCCCTTCAACACAACATTTTTGTAAAAACCAGTCACCTTCCTTCAAAAACGATCTCCTCTGAGCACGTTTGTCGTTTCGGCTTCAAACTAACACAGGAGAGAGATTGAACCCTTGTGATTAAAAGTTGGCGAAAGAGTTTTGATAGCTGCTCCGGTTTTGATTTTATGACCCTTCAAAGAACCTCTGCGCTGATGCTGCTGTTTTTTTAAGATGGCTGCTTAAAAGCAGGAAGCACCAACGTGCCCACACAATGCAGACAAGTTAGGTACACTACACAAAAGTATTGGGACAATTCGGACTAAAAGTAGACACAAGTATTGGGACACTTATGACTACCACTGGACAAAAGTATTGGGACACATAGCACAAAACTGGACAAAAGTATTGGGACACTTGGGACTACAACTTGACAAAAGTATTGGGACACTTATGACTACCACTGGACAAAAGTATTGGGACACTTAGGACTAAAACTTGACAAAAGTATTGGGACAATTACTACTAAAACTGGACAAAAGTATTGGGACACTTAGGACTAGCACCTGCCAAATACGCGGGCCCGACCAACGCTGCTTGCAGCTTTAATTTTACTTGTTTTGGAAAGTCTTGACAAGGCAAATTTTCTTGTTCTATTGGCAGATAATTTTGCTTAGTTCAAGTAAAATAGCCCTAATTTTATATATTTTTTTCTTGTTTTTGAACACTGACTTTTTGCAGTGTATTGCAAGGATTTTAGGGATTTCACCATCTACGCTCCAACCAAAGGAGCAGGGCTTGATTTATCCAAAAGGTAAAACATGAACAAATTTAGAAGCAAGTGAAACGACTTGGTCGCATCGTGATGCGGGTGTGGTTCTCCCAAGGATGCAGACGGCTTCGGACACAGCTTGCAGGTAGGAAAATGATTTATTTTAAATATAAATCATATGATGAATAAACAAAAAACATGCACGTAGCACAAAAGGCAAAACAAAAGGACTAGCGTGGGAGCTAGCAGGAAAAAATAGCATAGCATGAAATCTAAGTAGTCGTTAACAGTTGTATGGGAACAAACTAGGAAGCCAGACCGAGTGAGGCCAGAGCAAGGACTAAATAGCCCTCTGATTAGCGCCCGGGCAACAGGTGCGCGTCCCGGACACTAACCAGAGGCAGTTGTATACAATCTGCCGTCATGGCAACAGAAATAAACGAAACTCAAGGTGCTGAAAACACATGTGACTCAAACATAAAAAACTATGATCCGGGCAGCGGATCGTAACAGCAAGTCCCAAAATGCAAACCAGAAAAAAGAACAAGTGACCTTAGTGAAAAGCAAAACAACTCAGCACAGCCAGGAGAAAAGAACCCGCAGCAGCGGAGAGCAAACATGATGCAATCATCAGCAGTCCAGAAGCAACACATTTATTGGAGAAACCATCCACGTCTGCACGCAGCAGCTGCTGGGCTTAAGAAGGCTTGATTGGCAAAGTCTCCTCAGGTGTGCCTGCTGGCTCCGCACCCACGGCATCTTCTGGAAAACTGAAAACTGGAGCTCCAAACAAACAAAGCAAAGTCAAAATGACCAGCAACATCAGAACACAACACCGATATCGGTGTCAATATCGCATATGGAAAAGTTGTATCGGGGCACTCCTACTATTCACCAATACAGTCGTAGTTGGGAATTAGTGAAGTGAATTATATCTTTATATAGCGCTTTTCTCGAGTGACTCAAAGTGCTTTACGTAGTGAATGTGAGACGTAGTGCCTAGCACAGGGGTCGGCAACCCAAATGTTGAAAGAGTCATATTACACCAAAAATACAGGAAAACATTCCGTCTGGAGCCGCAAAAAATTAAAAGTCGTATATAAATGTTATAATGAAGGCAATGCATGATGTAAGTGTCTATTTTAGCTAGATTAGCCTACTATCAAAATGACTTTAAAAGTCTTACACAAGTGTTATAATGAAGGCAACACATGATGTATGTGTCAATATTAGCCTACTATCAAAATGACTTTAAAAGTCTTATATAAGTGTTATAATGAAGGCAATGCATGATGTAAGTGTCTATTTTAGCTAGATTAGCCTACTATCAAAATGACTTTAAAAGTCTTATATAAGTGTTATAATGAAGGCAATACATGATGTAAGTGTCTATATTTGTTATAGTAGACTACTATCAAAATGACTTTAAACGTCTTATATAAGTGTTATAATGAAGACAACACATGATGTAAGTGTCTATATTAGCCTACTATCAAAATGACTTTAAAAGTCTTATATAAGTGTTATAATGAAGACAACACATGATGTAAGTGTCTTTATTAGCTGTATTAGCCTACTATCAAAATGACTTTAAAAGTCTTATATAAGTGTTATAATGAAGACAACACATGATGTAAGTGTCTTTATTAGCTGTATTAGCCTACTATCAAAATGACTTTAAAAGTCTTATATAAGTGTTATAATGAAGACAACACATGATGTATGTGTCAATATTAGCTGTATTAGCCTACTATCAAAATGACTTTAAACGTCTTATATAAGTGTTATAATGAATACAACACATGATGTAAGTGTCTATATTAGTTATATTAGCCTACTATCAAAATGACTTTAAACATTTTATATAAGTGTTATAATGAAGACAACACATGATGTAAGTGTCTATATTAGTTATATTAGCCTACTATCAAAATTACTTTAAACGTCTTGTATAAGTGTTATAATGAATACAACACATGATATAAGTGTCTATATTAGCCTACTATCAAAATGACTTTGTGTCACAGGCTGACGCAAATCTTTGTTGACAGAAATGTTGAAATGTAATATTTACTCTACACATTTTTACAACATTGGAAAACATTAGTAAAACTTCTCAGAGGGTGAGATAACTCCTGGAAATGACTGTCTTAGAATGGCCAAAGGTATAGATGTGTGTGTAAAGGTCAAAAGTAGTGGCCTACTGTCTTCTTCTAATGGATTTATTACAATCTTTGCAAGCTGGGCAACGTTTGCTGTGGTCTGGAACAACATGGCACACAAACAACTATCAGAAATGCAGCCAATATTACATACAGATAATCTGTCATGAGACATGCAAATATAAATTAAATACACAGAGGACATAAGTAAAGGAAATTAAATATACCTACAAACGAGGCATGATGATGCAATATGCACATACAGCTAGCCTAAATAGCATGTTAGCATCGATTAGCTTGCAGTCACGCACTGACCAAATATGCCTGATCAGCACTCCAACAAGTCAATAACATCAACAAAGCTCACCTTTTTGCATTCACGCACAGCATAAACAGTTTGGTGGACAAAATGAGGCAAAAGGAGTGGCATGAAAAAAAAAGTATTTCTGTGGCAGCGTCGGAGAAAGTTGTACATGTAAACAAAATAGGGTGAGTTCAAGGACCGCCGAAAATAATAGGACAAAATGGCGCTGGCCAAATCCTCTCATCAGTGAAGCATGTTTAATATAAAAAGTGGGACTTCTAACAATTTGGGAGGTTTGAGTCATGTTTGTCCTCCTTCACAAACCTTATTAAAAGAAAAAATATATTTTTTCCGTCATCGTTTTACATTTTAATACATTTTTGAAAAATCTCCAGGGAGCACGTGTTACTTACTCTGCTAATGCACCAACGTTTATACGTGCACTGCACGAATAGGATCACTAATACGTTATCACAACAGGTGTCAAGGCTGGCCCAACAATAGCACAAACCGGTTGCCGTGGCAACGGATGCAGTTTTGCTTCTGACAACAATTGAGAATATATAATGACTGAACTCCAATTCATTGCTTTTGTCCCTCACGTCCAACCATTACATGACTAAAAATAGAAAAGAAAGACCACACAAACGCCATAAGTGCCACTCTTCATCCTCACCGGAGACATTTAGTTTGGCCCTTGGGGGGCGTCGCCGAGGACCAGGTGTGTTCACGTTCCCGCTTCCCTCCCTGGAGCAATTAATGGCTGCTTGGAGTCAGACACTCTGGCCCCAAAATGGCTACCTATGGAGAATGGAGGTGTCACATCCCCCCTGACAACCGGGTCATGCCCTCGGAGTATCATCAGTGTGCGCCAACAAAGCCCGGGGTCGGAGGTCATCCTACCTTGTGATCTCTGTGCGGAATTGATCTCTTGTAGTGGAAATAGCTTTTTGAGCTGCATGATTTAGACAGCAGCCGGAGATTGTTTTTTTTCTTCTTCTTCTTTTCAGGCCTGTATGGGGATGTATATCATTAAGATTGTATCGATACGATACCCTATGGCAGGGGTCGGCAACCCAAAATGTTGAAAGAGCCATATTGGACCACAAATACAAATTAAAGCTGCAAGCAGCATTGGTCGGGCCCGCGTATTTGGCAGGTGCTAGTTCTAAGTGTCCCAATACTATTGTCCAGTTTTAGTCCTAAGTGTCCCAATACTTTTGTCAAGTTGTAGTCCTAAGTGTCCCAATACTTTTGGCCAGTGTAGGTGTCCCAATACTTTTGTCCAGTGGTAGTCCAAAGTGTCCCAATACTTTTGTCCAGTTGTAGTCCTAAGTGTCCCAATACTTTTGTCAAGTTGTAGTCCTAAGTGTCCCAATACTTTTGGCCAGTGTAGGTGTCCCAATACTTTTGTCCAGTGGTAGTCCTAAGTGTCCCAATACTTTTGTCCAGTTGTAGTCCTAAGTGTCCCAATACTTTTGTCAAGTTGTAGTCCTAAGTGTCCCAATACTTTTGACCAGTGTATGTGTCCCAATACTTTTGTCCAGTGGTAGTCCTAAGTGTCCCAATACTTTTGGCCAGTGTAGGTGTCCCAATACTTTTGTCCAGTGGTAGTCCTAAGTGTCCCAATACTTTTGTCCAGTTGTAGTCCTAAGTGTCCCAATACTTTTGTCAAGTTGTAGTCCTAAGTGTCCCAATACTTTTGGCCAGTGTAAGTGTCCCAATACTTTTGTCCAGTGGTAGTTCTAAGTGTCCCAATACTTTTGTCCAGTTGTAGTCCAAAGTGTCCCAATACTTTTGTCAAGTTGTAGTCCTAAGTGTCCCAATACTTTTGGCCAGTGTAGGTGTCCCAATACTTTTGTCCAGTGGTAGTTCTAAGTGTCCCAATACTTTTGTCCAGTTGTAGTCCTAAGTGTCCCAATACTTTTGGCCAGTGTAGGTGTCCCAATACTTTTGTCCAGTGGTAGTCCTAAGTGTCCCAATACTTTTGTCCAGTTGTAGTCCTAAGTGTCCCAATACTTTTGTCAAGTTGTAGTCCTAAGTGTCCCAATACTTTTGGCCAGTGTAGGTGTCCCAATACTTTTGTTCAGTGGTAGTCCTAAGTGTCCCAATACTTTTGTCCAGTTGTAGTCCTAAGTGTCCCAATACTTTTGTCAAGTTGTAGTCCTAAGTGTCCCAATACTTTTGTCAAGTTGTAGTCCTAAGTGTCACAATACTTTTGTCAAGTTGTAGTCCTAAGTGTCCCAATACTTTTGTCAAGTTGTAGTCCTAAGTGTCACAATACTTTTGGCCAGTGTAGGTGTCCCAATACTTTTGTCCAGTGGTAGTCCTAAGTGTCCCAATACTTTTGGCCAGTGTAGGTGTCCCAATACTTTTGTCCAGTAGTAGTCCTAAGTGTCCCAATACTTTTGTCCAGTTGTAGTCCTAAGTGTCCCAATACTTTTGTCAAGTTGTAGTCCTAAGTGTCCCAATACTTTTGTCCAGTGTATGTGTCCCAATACTTTTGTCCAGTGGTAGTCCTAAGTGTCCCAATACTTTTGTCAAGTTGTAGTCCTAAGTGTCCCAATACTTTTGTCCAGTTGTAGTCCTAAGTGTCCCAATACTTTTGTCCAGTGTAAGTGTCCCAATACTTTTGTCTACGTTTAGTCCGAAGTGTCCCAATACTTTTGTTCAGTGGTATTCCTAAGTGTCCCAATACTTTTGTGCAGTGTAAGTGTCCCAATACTTTTGTCCAATTTTCGTCATAAGTGTCCCAATACTTTTGTCTAGTGGTAGTCATAAGTGTCCCAATACTTTTGTCAAGTTGTAGTCCCAAGTGTCCCAATACTTTTATCCAGTTTTCGTGCTATTTGTCCCAATACTTTTGTCCAGTGGTTGTCATAAGTGTCCCAAGACTTTTGTCTAGTGTACCTACCTTGTCTGCATTGTGTGGGCACGTTGGTGCTTCCTGCTTTTAAGCAGCCATCTTAAAAAAACAGCAGCGCAGCAGCATCAGCGCAGCGGGTCTTTGAAGGGTCATAAAATCAAAACCCGAGCAGCAGTTAGAAAAAAAGCGCTTCTGTCATTGTAATCACAAGGGTTCAATCTCTCTCCTGTGTTAGTTTGAAGGCGAAACGACAAACGCGCTCAGAGGAGTTCGTTTTTGAAGGAAGGTGACCGGTTTTTACAAAAAAATTGTTTTGAAGGGGGAATAGCAAACTTCCTGTTGATTTTTGCTGGAGGTTGTCAATTTATGAAATGTAGGTCTAAGTGAGACCTACATGTCTCTCCGACCTTTCCAGTGGGAGTTACAGGCAGTTTTGTCATTTTTTTCTTCCGAGGAGCAGTTTTTTTTGCGTTTTATTAAAAAATTGCAGTAGAGCCCAATTTTGAGATTTGGGGTTAGGTTGTTTTTTTTAAATCGCAATGTTTGCCAGTCCTGATGTGTGAGTTCAGTTTGGTGAGTTTTGAAGCATGTTAAGGGGGTCAAATTACAGCTCAAAGAGGCAAAAGTGACTGTTTTTAGTACTTTTTTGTCTTGAAGGGGGAATTGCCAACTTCCTGTTGATTTTTGCCCAAAGATATACAATTATGAGAACTAGGTCTAAGTCAGACCTACATAGAGGTTTTTATTTCCGACCTTCCTAGTGGGAGTTACAGGCAGTCTAGTGTTTTTTTTTTCCTAGGGGACGCTAGAGCGCAATTTTGATTTTTGCGGTTCGTTTTTTTTATTAAAAGACAATTTTCGCAGATCCTGATGTGTGGGTCAAATATGGTGAGTTTTGAAGCATGTTAAGTGGGTCAAATTAGTGCTCAAAGAGGCGGCGGAAGAAAAAGAATAAAGAATAAAACCTTACAAATACAATAGGTCATTATGTCCCATTGCATAAGGACTCCCTTTGGGAGTCCTTATGCAATGGGCCATGCGGGCCCTAATGCAATGGGCCATGCGGGCCCTAAAAAGCAATCTGTCTGTAAAGCCTTATATAAGGGTTATAATGAAGACAACTCATAATGTAAGAGGCTAATTGGCTATATTCGCCTACTATCGAAATGTGTCACAGGCTGACACAAATCTTGGTTGACAGAAATGTTGAAATGCAATATTTATTCTACACATTTTTACAACATTGTAAAACATTAGTAAAACTTCTCAGATGGTGAGATAACTCCTTAGAATGGCCAAAGGTATAGATGTGTGTGTCCAAATGAAAGAAAACGACGGCAGGCTGTCTTCTTCTAATGGATTTATTACAGTCTTTGCAAGCTGGGTAACATTTGCTGTGGTCTGGAACAACATGGCGCACAAACAACTATCCAAAAATGCAGCCAATATTACATACAGATGATGTGCCATGAGACTCAAACATACCTACAAACAAAGCCTAATGATGCGATATGTACATGAAGCTAGCCTAAATAGCATGTTAGCATTGATTAGCTTGCAGTCATGCCCTGACCAAATAGCACTCCAACAAGTCACTACCATCAAGAAAGCTGACTTTTGTGCATTTGCGCACAGCATGAAACGTTTGGTGGACAAAATGAGAGAAAGAAGGAGTGCCATTAAAACACGTATTTCTGTGGCAGTGTCGGAGAAAGTTGTGCATGTAAACAAACTGTGGAAACACAGTCCACGCAACGGTGAGTTCAAGGGCTGCTGAAAATAGTAGGGCAAAATGGCGCTCGCCAAATACTCTCATCAGTGAAGCATAAACACAAACATTGGGCTTTGACAGTCTTTGACTGTAAAATGTACGGTTGTCATTTTTTAACGGTGTATTACTGTAAATGGAAAATAGGGCACGTTTGTTTTTACGGTCGAAAAACTGGCAGATAAGTTGCCAGAATAAAAAAAGGAATGTGTACTGTTTTTCCGTGTTGTAAAAACCAATGTCAATTTAACACAACAATTCTGGCAATTAAGCTACCATATTTTTTGGTAAACATTTTTACGGTACTTTTCAAATAGAGTATAGTACCGTTTTTGATTCACTAGTACCGCGATACTGTACTAGTACCGCTATACCGTACAACCCTACTGTGTATTATATCAATAAAAAGACTCAGCGAGCAAGTGTAACGCTCGATCGACCAGTTTGTAGTCAAGAGAATATTAGATCATTTTCTGCAACCAGGTCTGAGTAGTGTTGCCTCGGACCAGTTCTTCCTCCAAGGAAATCTAAGTTACTGGTCAATCCCAAGTTCTTTAGAGGACATATATGCTGAGTAAGACAAGACAGTTTCGGAATATTATCAAGTTTTACTGAAAGTTTCAGGCGAACCACCTAGACCAATACATTCATACCGGCTTCCTAAGTTGTTCTGGCATTCCAAGGGAAAAGGCAACTCATTTCACACAAAGAAAATCCCCCCTCTCAACACTGATAAGAAGGGAGACGTGGGGGTTGTCTTCACATTCCGATGGTTTACGACCCTGTCTAAAGAAACTGGTAGAATACACAGAGGAATAGTACTAGCTTCTCAGAACATGGCTAGTGTGTATTATATCAATAAAAAGACTCAGCGAGCAATAGTAACGCTCGATCGACCAGTTTGTAGTCAAGAGAATATTAGATCATTTTCTGCAGCCAGGTCTGAGTAGTGTTGCGTCGGACCAGTTCTTCCTCCAAGGGAATCTAAGTTACTGGTCAATCCCAAGTTCTTTAGATGACATATATGCTGAGTAAGAAGGACCGTCAAAACAGTTTCAGAATATTATCAAGTTTTAAAGTTAAAGTTAAAGTTAAAGTACCAATGATTGTCACACACACACACTAGGTGTGGCGAAATTATTCTCTGCATTTGACCCATCACCCTTGGTCACCCCCTGGGAGGTGAGGGGAGCAGTGGGCAGCAGCGGTGGCTGCGCCCGGGAATCATTTTTGGTGATTTAACCCCCAATTCCAACCCTTGATGCTGAGTGCCAAGCAGGGAGGTAATGGGTCCCATTTTTATAGTCTTTGGTATGACTCGGCCGGGGTTTGAACTCACAACCTACCGATCTCAGGGCGGACACTCTAACCACTAGGCCACTGAGTAGGTGAAAGTTTCAGGAGAACCACCTAGACCAATACATTCATACCGGCTTCCTAAGTTGTTCTGGCATTCCAAGGGAAAAGGCAACTCATTTCACACAAAGAAAATCCCCCCTCTCAACACTGATAAGAAGGGAGACGTGGGGGTTGTCTTCACATTCCGATGGTTCACGACCCTGTCTAAAGAAACTGGTGGAATACAGAGAGGAATAGTACTAGCTTCTCAGAACATGGCTAGTGTGTATTATATCAATAAAAAGACTCAGCGAGCAATAGTAACGCTCGATCGACCAGTTTGTAGTCAAGAGAATATTAGATCATTTTCTGCAGCCAGGTCTGAGTAGTGTTGCCTCGGACCAGTTCTTCCTCCAAGGGAATCTAAGTTACTGGTCAATCCCAAGTTCTTTAGATGACATATATGCTGAGTAAGAAGGACCGTCAAGACAGTTTCGGAATATTATCAAGTTTTACTGAAAGTTTCAGGAGAACCACCTAGACCAATACATTCATACCGGCTTCCTATGTTGTTCTGGCATTCTAAGGGAAAAGGCAACTCATTTCACACAAAGAACCCCCCCCAACACTGATAAGAAAAGAGACGTGGGGGTTGTTTTCACATTCCGATGGTTCACGACCCTGTCTAAAGAAACTGGTAGAATACACAGAGGAATAGTACTAGCTTCTCAGAACATGGCTAGTGTGTATTATATCAATAAAAAGACTCAGCGAGCAATAGTAACGCTCGATCGACCAGTTTGTAGTCAAGAGAATATTAGATCATTTTCTGCAGCCAGGTCTGAGTAGTGTTGCCTCGGACCAGTTCTTCCTCCAAGGGAATCTAAGTTACTGGTCAATCCCAAGTTCTTTAGATGACATATATGCTGAGTAAGAAGGACCGTCAAGACAGTTTCGGAATATTATCAAGTTTTAAAGTTAAAGTTAAAGTACCAATGATTGTCACACACACACACTAGGTGTGACGAAATTATTCTCTGCATTTGACCCATCACCCTTGGTCACCCCCTAGGAGGTGAGGGGAGCAGTGGGCAGCAGCGGTGGCTGCGCCCGGGAATCATTTTTGGTGATTTAACCCCCAATTCCAACCCTTGATGCTGAGTGCCAAGCAGGGAGGTAATGGGTCCCATTTTTATAGTCTTTGGTATGACTCGGCCGGGGTTTGAACTCACAACCTACCGATCTCAGGGCGGACACTCTAACCACTAGGCCACTGAGTAGGTGAAAGTTTCAGGAGAACCACCTAGACCAATACATTCATACCGGCTTCCTAAGTTGTTCTGGCATTCCAAGGGAAAAGGCAACTCATTTCACACAAAGAAAATCCCCCCTCTCAACACTGATAAGAAGTGAGACGTGGGGGTTGTCTTCACATTCTGATGGTTCACGACCCTGTCTAAAGAAACTGGTGGAATACACAGAGGAATAGTACTAGCTTCTCAGAACATGGCTATGTAAAAATAAATATCTGTATCCTTTCCACAGTATCCTTAGTCCAGAATCTTCACGGTCCTCATGGAGCGATCTAATTTAGGAGCAGTACTCGTTATGCATCCCCCTCGTCCCGTTTGAGTGACCACATGGTTCATGACATCAGACACAAAGAAACTGCAGCCTAATTAGTGTAATTATCCCGCCTCCTCCCCACCGAGGCACATGTAAAGTGCACGCGCGCCTTTGTTTACGCGGCAGGATGTCTTTAGGTCGCCGGCTTTTGTCAAAAGTCCCGTGTTGCGGGGCCGCAGAGTCGGTCAAGGCGAGGAGCTGTCAGCGCCATGGATCCGTGCAGCCGGGGCTCGGCACAAGCGGAGACGCCCACCCATGTCAAATGTCACAGCACTAATCTCTTTCCAATGCAGCCCGGCTATAACCGCAGGGGCCGGAGACAGACACAGCTCATTGCTTCGCACGATGAGCTTCCCCGGGAAACCTCAACGTACATGCTTTCCTTAAATGAGATCCATAAGAGCCTCTCAATATTGGCTTTGACATCAGCTGTTGCTGGTTTTATTAAAAACGGACCAGAGGTGACGTAAACATTGCGCGGACGAAAGAGGAGTTGATAGTAATAATAATAATAATAATAATAATAATAATAATAGATTTTATTTGAAAAGGCACTTTACGTTGAGCAAACAACCTCAAAGTGCTACAGTGCATTTAAAAAATAAAAAATAAAAATAAAAAACAACAACGCTAGAACCACAAATAGCTGCCCCCAACAAGTAAAATAAATAGTAAAAATAAAAAATAAAAACTAGAACAGCCCAATATTTAGAACTAGCACGCATATATCTAAAAAAAGGCTTGTTTTAAAAAGAATAGTTTTTAAGCCTTTTTTAAAAGCATTCACAGTCTGTGGTGCCCTCAGGTGGTCAGGGAGAGTGTTCCACAGACTGGGAGCGGCGGAACAGAATAGTAGACAGGTAAATGTGATGACCGAAAACAGATTTTGTTTAATGCTAAGGAACAAACTATAGGCCTTTCTAATCTAAAAATCTGAAAAAACATTTTCAAGTGGTGGAATCGTGTTTTATTGTATTTTCCGTACTAAAAGGCGCACTTAAAATCCTGTGCGCCTAATAACCCGGTGCGCCTAATGTGCGGAATAATCCCGGTTGTGCTTACCGACCTCGAAGCAATTTTATTTGGTACATGGTGTAATGATAAGTGTGACCAGTAGATGGCAGTCACACATAAGAGATACGTGTGGACTGTAATATGACATAATAAAAACATAATCTATGCAACATTTCGACCAATGAAGAAGGATAAAATACAAGTTAGACATATGGAGATTAAAACAATTTTTTTATAAAAATAATAAATAAAAAAGATAAAAATTAAATGAATATGCCGTAAATAAAATATTGCAAGACTAACGTAAAGTACGAATAACTTCAATAAAATAATTAATATTAGGTAAAAGTCAAATCAAAAAGGTGGATCTTAAAAACACAAACGTTCTCCACAACCCTGAGGTCCTCCGGCAAGATGTTCTATAGATGTTCCAAGATGTTCCATAGATGTTCCAAGATGTTCCATAGATGTTCCATAGATGTTCCAAGATGTTCCATAGATGTTCCATAGATGTTCCAAGATGTTCCATAGATGTTCCATAGATGTTCCAAGATGTTCCATAGATGTTCCAAGATGTTCCATAGATGTTCCATAGATGTTCCAAGATGTTCCATAGATGTTCCATAGCTGTTCCAAGATGTTCCATAGCTGTTCCAAGATGTTCCATAGATGTTCCATAGATGTTCCAAGATGTTCCATAGATGTTCCAAGATGTTCCATAGATGTTCCAAGATGTTCCATAGCTGTTCCAAGATGTTCCATAGATGTTCCAAGATGTTTCATAGCTGTTCCAAGATGTTCCAAGATGTTCCATAGATGTTCCATAGATGTTCCATAGATGTTCCATAGATGTTCCAAGATGTTCCATAGATGTTCCATAGCTGTTCCAAGATGTTCCATAGCTGTTCCAAGATGTTCCATAGATGTTCCATAGATGTTCCAAGATGTTCCATAGATGTTCCAAGATGTTCCATAGATGTTCCAAGATGTTCCATAGCTGTTCCAAGATGTTCCATAGATGTTCCAAGATGTTTCATAGCTGTTCCAAGATGTTCCATAGATGTTCCAAGATGTTCCATAGATGTTCCATAGATGTTCCATAGATGTTCCAAGATGTTCCATAGCTGTTCCAAGATGTTCCATAGATGTTCCATAGATGTTCCAAGATGTTCCATAGATGTTCCATAGATGTCCCATAGCTGTTCTAAGATGTTCCATAGCTGTTCCAAGATGTTCCATAGCTGTTCCAAGATGTTCCATAGATGTTCCATAGATGTTCCATAGTTGTTCCATAGATGTTCCATAGCTGTTCCATAGATGTTCCATAGATGTTCCAAGATGTTCCATAGCCATTCCAAGATGTTCCATAGATGTTCCATAGCTGTTCTAAGATGTTCCATAGCTGTTCCAAGATGTTCCATAGCTGTTCCAAGATGTTCCATAGATGTTCCATAGATGTTCCATAGCTGTTCCATAGATGTTCCATAGATGTTCCATAGCTGTTCCATAGATGTTCCATAGATGTTCCAAGATGTTCCATAGCCATTCCAAGATGTTCCATAGATGTTCCATAGCTGTTCTAAGATGTTCCATAGCTGTTCCAAGATGTTCCATAGCTGTTCCAAGATGTTCCATAGATGTTCCATAGATGTTCCATAGCTGTTCCATAGATGTTCCATAGATGTTCCATAGCTGTTCCATAGATGTTCCAAGATGTTCCATAGCTGTTCCAAGATGTTCCATAGATGTTCCATAGATGTTCCATAGCTGTTCCATAGATGTTCCATAGATGTTCCAAGATGTTCCATAGCTGTTCCAAGATGTTCCATAGATGTTCCATAGCTGTTCCATAGATGTTCCATAGATGTTCCATAGATGTTCCATAGCTGTTCCATAGATGTTCCATAGCTGTTCCATAGATGTTCCATAGATGTTCCAAGATGTTCCATAGCTGTTCCAAGATGTTCCATAGATGTTCCATAGATGTTCCATAGCTGTTCCATAGATGTTCCAAGATGTTCCAAGATGTTCCATAGATGTTCCAAGATGTTCCATAGCTGTTCCAAGATGTTCCATAGATGTTCCAAGATGTTCCATAGCCGGGGGCCATAATGATGGAAAGATGCCATCCCTTTGACTTTGTGTCCTGACTTTTAGAATATTTAGGTGATGAGTATTGGAAGATCTCAGGGCCCGGGAAGGTTCGTAGGGTAAAAGCAAATCTGAAAGATAAGAAGGTTCAATATCATAAAAAACATTTATAAACCACAAGAAGAACCTTAAAATTGTCATCACAAAGTGCTGCCACGCGAACCCCGAAAGAACATTTTGAGAGCTAAGAGAACATTTCCTGCAATTGGGTGCATTTTTACACTATATTTGATATTTTATATTCTTTCTACCAACCTTTTTTGGCTGTTTTAAAAAAAATTTTAGGGGACAATTTACTTGCATTACTAAAGGCTTAGTGGCCACATGCGTGGACAGCACTTTTTAGCTCTTATTTCCAAAATTGTGTACACTACTGAATTGGGGTATTATGGCCACTTATGTGGACACTTATACTGCCATCTGGTGGTGTCAGAAGAGTTTAACATACAATGGAATTTGGAAGAAAAAAAAGTGTAAAAAAAAAGAATTAGATTGTCACTAAACATGAAGTACACGTTTGTGTACTTATGGACTAAGTACATCATATCATAAGTGATTCTTAGTCCATCCATCCATCCATCTTCTTCCGCTTATCCGAGGTCGGGTCGCGGGGGCAGCAGCCTAAGTAGGGAAGCCCAGACTTCCCTCTCCCCAGCCACTTCGTCCAGCTCCTCCCGGGGGATCCTGAGGCGTTCCCAGGCCAGCCGGGGAGAGATAGTCTTCCCAACGTGTCCTGGGTCTTCCCCGTGGCCTCCTACCGGTCGGACGTGCCCGAAACACCTTCCTAGAGAGGCGTTCGGGTGGCATCCTGACCAGATGCCCGAACCACCTCATCTGGCTCCTCTCGATGTGGAGGAGCAGCGGCTTTACTTTGAGCTCCCCCCGGATGACAGAGCTTCTCACCCTATCTCTAAGGGAGAGCCCCGCCACTCGGCGGAGGAAACTCATTTCGGCCGCTTGTACCCGTGATCTTGTCCTTTCGGTCATGACCCAAAGCTCATGACCATAGGTGAGGATGGGAACGTAGATCGACCGGTAAATCGAGAGCTTTGCCTTCCGGCTCAGCTCCTTCTTCACCACAACGGATCGATACAGCGTCCGCATTACTGAAGACGCCGCACCGATCCGCGTGTCGATCTCACGATCCACACTTCCCCCACTCGTGAACAAGACTCCGAGGTACTTGAACTCCTCCACTTGGGGCAAGATCTCCTCCCCAACCCGGAGATGGCACTCCACCCTTTTCCGGGAGAGAACCATGGACTCGGACTTGGAGGTGCTGATTCCCATCCCAGTCGCTTCACACTCGGCTGCGAACCGATCCAGTGAGAGCTGAAGATCTTGGCCGGAGGAAGCCATCAGGACCACATCATCTGCAAATAGCAGTGACCTAATCCTGCAGCCACCAAACCAGATCCCCTCAACGCCCTGACTGCGCCTAGAAACTCTGTCCATAAAGGTTATGAACAGAATCGGTGACAAAGGGCAGCCTTGGCGGAGTCCAACCCTCACTGGAAACGTGTCCGACTTACTGCCGGCAATGCGGACCAAGCTCTGACACTGATCATACAGGGAGCGAACTGCCACAATAAGACAGTCCGTTACCCCATACTCTCTGAGCACTCCCCACAGGACTTCCCGGGGTACACGGTCGAATGCCTTCTCCAAGTCCACAAAGCACATGTAGACTGGTTGGGCAAACTCCCATGCACCCTCAAGGACCCTGCCGAGAGTATAGAGCTGGTCCACAGTTCCACGACCAGGACGAAAACCACACTGTTCCTCCTGAATCCGAGGTCCGACTATCCGGCGTAGCCTCCTCTCCAGTACACCTGAATAGACCTTACCGGGAAGGCTGAGGAGTGTGATCCCACGATAGTTAGAACACACCCTCCGGTTCCCCTTCTTAAAGAGAGGAACCACCACCCCGGTCTGCCAATCCAGAGGTACCGCCCCCGATGTCCACGCGATGTTGCAGAGTCTTGTCAATCAAGACAGCCCCACAACATCCAGAGCCTTAAGGAACTCCGGGCGGGTCTCATCCACCCCCGGGGCCTTGCCACCGAGGAGCTTTTTAACTACCTCGGCAACCTCAGCCCCAGAAATAGGAGAGCCCACCACAGATTCCCCAGGCCCTGCTTCCTTATAGGAAGACGTGCTGGTAGGATTGAGGAGGTCTTCGAAGTATTGCCTCCACCGATCCACAACATCCGCAGTCGAGGTCAGCAGAGCACCATCCGCACCATACACGGTGTTGACACTGCACTGCTTCCCCTTCCTGAGGCGGCGGATGGTGGTCCAGAATTGCTTCGAAGCCATCCGGAAGTCTTTTTCCATGGCCTCCCCGAACTCCTCCCATGTCCGAGTTTTTGCCTCCGCGACCGCTGAAGCCGCACACCGCTTGGCCTGTCGGTACCTGTCCGCTGCCTCAGGAGTCCCATGAGCCAAAAGAACCCGATAGGACTCCTTCTTCAGCCTGACGGCATCCCTCACCGCCGGCGTCCACCAACGGGTTCTAGGATTACCGCCACGACAGGCACCAACCACCTTGCGGCCACAGCTCCAATCGGCCGCCTCGACAATAGAGGTACGGAACATTGTCCACTCGGACTCAATGTCCAGCACCTCCCTCGTGACATGTTCAAAGTTCTTCCGGAGGTGGGAATTGAAACTCTCTCTGACAGGAGACTCTGATTCTTAGTTTTTACTCTAATTAGGGTCCAATAAGCCCAGTAAACAAAAGCATGTAAACAAACAGCTTCGGGCCTTAAGAGGTTAAATATGTAATGTAAAACAATGTTTGCCATCTGGCAACTCTATCCTGTAACCACACCCCCTCAGGTAACATATCAAAATGATACCTGGCTGCTGATAAATCACCAAGAGTTGGGATTGTAATCACCCAAATATGATTAGCAACAACGTCAAGGTAAGCTAGCTAGATGGTTAAGATAATAGCGAGCTTGTTCGGGCGCTCCTGATGGTCTCCCCATCCTGCAACTCAGTGCTGCGTTCAGGCAAGAGGAACGGCGAGTACCTGCGGTGGGGGCGAGCGTTTTTTTGTGTTATTTTTATGTTTCATTTTAAAAACTCGAAGATGATATTTTGACGCTGATGTGAATGTTTAAAAACGCGGCCATTTCAACATGCTTTTATGAATAGTTTCCTACTTCGCGTGAACTCATTTACCAGAGTGAGGCCCGGAACCGATTAACCGGTCGACATGGTTGTGGAAAATAGATAATATTGAAAACACCAGAGCTCTAAAAAAATGGGTTGTAAGTTTCTATTTTTAAATTAAGACATTCTGTCTTCCTTCATGGTCGTCAACACTTCCCACTTTTGGTCACTTCCCACACTTGGTCACTTTCCACACTTGGTCACTTCCCACACTTGGTCACTTCCCACACTTGGTCACTTCCCACACTTGGTCACTTCCCACACTTGGTCACCTGCGTCCTCCACGATGAAGTGTTTGTGGCAAAACACCAGCCAGAAGAATTTGGAGCGGAAATATGCTCCTGAGTTCAGGACCATGGACAGAAGAATTTACGTGCTTCAGCACCGTGAACAGAGTAACAGAGTATTTTCAGGACCATGGACAGACAACTAGTCTCTGTTGGTGCCAGAACCATGGACAGAGAACTCGTTTGTTTCGGTACTAGGACCATGGACAGACAAATATTCTCTTTTAATTAGGATCATGGACAGACAACTAGTCTCTTTTGGTACCAGGACCATGGACAGACAACTAGTCTCTTTCAGTACCAGGACCAAAGACAGACAACTAGTCTCTTTCAGTACCAGGACCATGGACAGACAACTAGTCTATTTTTGGTACCAGGACCATGGACAGAGCTGTGCACAAGTTTGAGCCCCAGACATTTACTCCAGAGCAGGGGTGCTCACACTTTTTCTGCAGGCGAGCTACTTTTCAATTGATCAAGTCGTGGGGATCTACCTCATTCATATATATCATTTATATTTACTTATTTATGAAACATATGTTTTTGTTATCAAGTTAAAGGTGTTTAATAATAATGCAAGCATGTTTAACACATATAGTTAATATTGTTAATACATTAAAGGTGTTTAATGATAATACAAGTATGTTTAATACATATAGTTAATATTGTTAACAAGTTAAAGGTGTTTAAAGATAATGCAAGCATGTTTAACACATATAGTTAATATTGTTAACAAGTTAAAGGTGGTTAAAAATAATACAAGCATGTTTAACACAAATAGTTAATATTGTTAACAACTTAAAGGTGGTTAAAGATAAAACAAGCATGTTTAACACATATAGTTAATATTGTTAACAACTTAAATGTGGTTAAAGATAAAACAAGCATGTTTAACACATATAGTTAATATTGTTAACAACTTAAATGTGGTTAAAGATAAAACAAGCATGTTTAACACATATAGTTAATATTGTTAACAACTTAAATGTGGTTAAAGATAAAACAAGCATGTTTAACACATATAGTTAATATTGTTAACAACTTAAAGGTGGCTAAAGATAAAACAAGCATGTTTAACACATATAGTTATTATTGTTAACAACTTAAAGGTGGTTAAAGATAAAACAAGCATGTTTAACACATATAGTTAATATTGTTAACAACTTAAATGTGGCTAAAGATAAAACAAGCATGTTTAACACATATAGTTATTATTGTTAACAACTTAAAGGTGGTTAAAGATAATACAAGCATGTTTAACACATATAGTTATATTGTTGACAAGTTAAAGGTGGTTAAAGATAATACAAGCATGTTTAACACATATAGATTCATTTCTTTCATGAAGACAAGAATATAAGTTGGTGTATTACCTGATTGTGATGACTTGCATTGATAGGAATCAGACAGTGGTGATGATAACGTCCGCATTTTCGAATGGAGGAGAAAAAAAGTCCTCCCTTCTGTCCAATACCACATGAAAGTGGTTGGTTTTTGGCATCTTATTTGTCCAGCTTCCGTACTCCTTTGTATACACTTTACAAGAAATACATTGTCGGCAAACTCCGTAGCTTGCTAGCTTGTGCACGCCAGCTTTCTGAGACTCTTATTTTGGTAGCGCAGGCAGGATGAAGCAGAGCTTTTATTGTGCAACTGTGCAGTCGGTCTTTGGAGTTTTGACGACAGGTACGGCCCCAGAGTCTGTTGAAATAAAGTGTTTCTCGCCTTCCAGTGGGTAATTTTAATGAGCTGGCAGCAGCCAGCGTCATCTCAGAAGACCCTCGGGTGCCGTGAATGTCAATCAAGTGACGAAAGTGACGTCATAGTGAAGATTTATGATCGCTCATTTTTAGGACAATTTTTTTAATGCCTGGCTGGTGATCGACTGACACACCCTCCGAGATCAACCGGTAGATCGCGATCGACGTAATAAGCACCCCTGCTTCAGAGCAAGAGCCAAAGCACGTGGTTGTCTTTCAGCACCATGGACAGCGGTGCACATTGTGTGTATGTGTGTGTCATTTCTGCGAAACCTTAAAACCTGCATGTGTGTGACATGTTCTTGACTGTCTGATGTGACTTTCAGCCCACCGGACGAGGCCCCGTTTCACCCCAGAATCCGACGTGAGCGTGCACCAAAAGCCATTTTGAAATGTGTACAATTTGCCGACTGCAGCTGCGCCGGATGGGGGGAGGCGGGGCGCACCCTGCAAAGATCAGCAGTCAATCACAGGACTGACACATTCACACCTAGAATGGAAATGAAGAAATGTCCACCTTTTAAAAAAAAGCAACGCTTGACCGTAAAAAAAAAAAAAGTCTGTATCGGACCAAACATGCGTGTTCTGGACTGCATTAGGCAGGAACTTGAGCCACGTTGAAAAAATGTCACAGATGCGCTCGTTAATTGCACTTCCCTCATGCGAGTTACATGACATCGATACAATTTGCTTGATTGATGGACTCAGAGGCGCCAGAACCAACGTGGTCGTCATCAGCACCATTCCCCATGTATGTCAAATATTGCCAATAGTGAGTCAGGCATGCGTGCGGGCAAGTGTGCCATGCATGGGCAATGCACAGACCCCCCTCCCCTCCCCGCGGGGAAGCTTGGAGAGCAGAGCACAGTGTCATGCCAAAGAAAGCAAAGTCCCCCATCCCCCGCCCCACTGGGGCTCGGTCATGCCGTGAGAACGAGATGACATTACCGGGCCATTTAGCTGGCGGGAGAGCAGAAAGAAGGAGGTGAGAGAGGCACCCAACGCGTCGCTTTTGTTATATAATGCTTGGCTAATGTGTCGGCAAAGAGGGGGTGGGATTGGGGGGGGGGGGGGTCAAAATATAAAGAATATTACACGAGAACCGTTCAAGTTCATTTTGCTCACCATTGAACAATCGACGTTGGTAGACACGAGAAGTCGGCGATGATGTCGCATCTTCACATGCAGTCAAGTTTACTTTTGTCATGTCTGTGTGATCATGTTTTGTGTTAAGTCATGTTTTTGTTTAGTTATAGAACTCTTTAGTTTCTGTCTTTTCACTCCCTCGTCTTGTTTCCATGATTACCCCATTAGTTTCACCTGTTCCACGCTTGGACTCATTGTGCACTCTTGTTTGTCACCATAGCAACCATTAGTTTATTACCTGTCACGTCACGCACCTGTTTCACGTTTTGAGTCACGCACCTGCGTTCACTAATCATGTCCATAGTATTTAAGTTCATTCATTTTCCGTTGTTCGTCCTGACGACCTCACACCACATTTATGCTCTGTCCATTGTTTCATGTCCATGTTCACGCTGCTCCTTTTTTGTCCATGCCAAGTAAGTTTTCTTTATTCAAGCCATAGTTTGCAAGTTTTGTTTAATTTCATAGTTTATTCTCCGCCACTGTGCGCGCTTTCATTTATTCCTTTTTTTGATGATAATAAATCATGTACCTTAAAGTTAAAAAGTTAAAGTACCAATGATTGTCACACACACACTAGGTGTGGCGAAATTATTCTCTGCATTTGACCCATCAGCCTTGATCACCCCCTGGGAGGTGAGGGGAGCAGTGGGCAGCAGCGGTGGCCGCGCCCGGGAATCATTTTGGTGATTTAACCCCCAATTCCAACCCTTGATGCTGAGTGCCAAGCAGGGAGGTAATGGGTCCCATTTTTATAGTCTTTGGTATGACTCGGCCGGGGTTTGAACTCACAACCTACCGATCTCAGGACGGACACTCTAACCACTAGGCCACTGAGTAGGTTAATTCCCGTCTCGCCCGTGCCAATTTCCCGTTGCATCCTGGAAAAGCACACACCCCCGGACCAAGTCCTGACAACTTTCAACTTTACAAACCTTGAATTGGTCTGCTTTGAAAAATGTATATTTTTTTTGTGCTTGCCTGTTTTTTGACGAACTTCCATTTCATTTAAATAAATAAAAAAAATAATAGGGGTGTAACGGTACACAAAAATTCCGGTTCGGTGCGTACCTCGGTTTAGAGGTCACGGTTCGGTTCATTTTCGGTACAGTAAGAAAACAGCAAAATATACATTTTTTTGGGTTATTTATTTACCAAATTTGCAAAAATCTTCCACCAAAAATATTTTTCTTAGTGTAATATTTGATGTGAAGTAATGGGAACCTTGGATAGGTCAATAATTCATAATAATATTGATTTTGATTCAATATTATGTTTTGAGCAATGACAGTTTGAAAGGGAAAAAAAAGAGCTTTGTTTTATTAGTCAACATTGCAACTTTTTCTAACTTACATTTAACCTTTAAGCTTTTTTTATTTCACTTTTGTTATGTTTTTGTTTATTAGGGCCCGCATGTCCCATTGCATAAGGACTCCCACAGGGAGTCCTTATGCAAACATAAGGACCTATTGAATTTGTAAGGTTTTATTCTTTCTTTCTTATTCTTCCGCCGCCTCTTTGAGCACTAATTTGACCCTCTTAACATGCTTCAAAAATCACCATATTTGACCCACACATCAGGACCTGAGAAAATTGCCTTTTAATAAAAAAACCGAACCCCAAAACTCAAAATTGCGCTCTAGCGCCCCCTAGGGAAAAAAAAAAAACAGACTGCCTGTAACTCCCACTAGGAAGGTCGGAAAGACATGAAACAAAATCCTCTATGTAGGTCTGATTTAGACCTAGTTTTCATAATTGTATATCCTTGGGCTAAAATCAACAGGAAGTTGGCAATTCCCCCTTCAAGACAAAAAAGTACTAAAAACAGTCACATTTGCCTCTTTGAGCTGTAATTTGACCCTCTTAACATGCTTCAAAATTCACCGAACTGAACACACACATCAGGACTAGCAGAAATTGCGATCTAATAAAAAAACCTAACCCCAAATTTAATAATTGCGCTCTAGAGCAATTTTTTAATAAAACGGAGAAAAAACTGCTCCTCGGAAGAAAAAAATGACAAAACTGCCTGTAACTCCCACTGGGAAGAAGGTCGGAGAGACAAGAAACAAAAACTTCAATGTAGGTCTCACTTAGACCTACATTTCATAAATTGACAACCCCCAGCAAAAATCAACAGGAAGTTTGCTATTCCCCCTTCAAAACAACATTTTTGTAAAAACCGGTCACCTTCCTTCAAAATCTATCTCCTCTGAGCGCGTTTGTCGTTTAGGATTCAAACTAACACAGGAGAGAGATTGAACCCTTGTGTATAAAAGTATAGAACAGCTTTTTAATACCTGCTCCGGTTTTGATTTTATGACCCTTCAAAGACCCGCTGCACTGATGCTGCTGCGCTGCTGTTTTTTTAAGATGGCTGCTCAAAAGCAGGAAGCACCAACATGCCCACATAATGAAGACAAGGTAGGTACACTAGACAAAAGTCTTGGGACACTTCAGACTAAAAGTAGACAAAAGTATTGGGACACTTAGGACTAGCACCTGCCAAATACGCGGGCCCGACCAATGCTGCTTGCAGCTTTAATTTTAATAGTATTTTTAAATCTGCCGTGGGCCTTTAAAACATTAGCTGTGGGCCGCAAATGGCCTCCGGGGCACATTTTTGACACCCCTGCTGTAGATAATAAAAAATTAAATGTGATAAATCAATGGATAAAAAGCAGAGCCTGGCGACGCATGCGCGTTTATCATAACTCTCTCTCTCTCTCTCTCTCTCTGTCTCTGCCCCTCCCTCACCAATGCTGCTGTTTGTTTTGTTTTTAACCCCTTCTTAACCCTGAACGTACATTGAAAATACACGCAACCCTAACTCAAAATGCCGGATATTTGAGGCATTTAAGAAACTCCGCCCGGACAGCTCCGCAAAAGAGGACATGTCCGGTGAAAAGAGGACGTGTGGTCAGTCTTTTTCACCGGACTTTTGCGGGGCTGTCAGGGCTGAGTTTCTTAAATGCCTCAAATGTCCGGCATTTTGAGTATTGTTTACACAACGTGCGTCACGCTACTTAATATGTTCGTCTGGAAACTCGTTCGGTACACCTCCGAACCGAACCGGAACACCCGTATCAAAACAGTTCAATACAAATACACGTACTGTTACACCCCTAATTGTTTTTTTGTTTTGTTTTTAAACACCTTTTCACTGTGGCGCCTCATGCATGTTTGTTCAGGTTTAAATGAGATGCAAAGTATTTGCCTCCCTTCTCTTTAGCTATTCCTGAGCTACGGTGCCTGAAAACTACTGTGCAATACTCTCAAGATTATACTTCTTGCTTTAGGTTTCATGTGCTCTTCAAATGGTACAAATGACTATAAGTCCACTCTCAGGAGAAATGTAATCTTAGAGGAAAAATGTAATGTTAAATATTTGTACGCACGCACAACACTTAAAACGTTCAGTATATCAGTATGTGGAATTAAATGATGTAATGGATTAAGCAAAGAAATCAAACAATGTACTAATATGATCCACTTCAAGAAACTATACAAACATAAAGTGTTTACAAAGTACAAAGAAGAAGAACCATGATAAACATTCTGAATTTATCTCATATATCCATTCATTTTCTAGATAATCGTATTCATCTCACCATATGAAATACAACTTATTTCACTCATTATTATTTATTTGTTTTTATTGTTATTACTTATGGAGTATATTGTGAATACCCTGAGAACAGGAAGTGGACAAAAGTGGCAGCAACTGATATGTAAAGGAAAAGGGGTAGGATTAAATAAGCTCTGCTTCTTCCTACTCCTTTTCCAACATGTTGAATAGAGAAACTGAAAATTGTGATGCATCATGTTGTATGCATGCATGTGTGATGCATCATGTTGTATGCATGCATGTGTGATGAATCATGTTGTATGCATGCATGTGTGATGTATCATGTTGTATGCATGCATGTGTGATGCATCATGTTGTATGCATGCATGTGTGATGTATCATGTTGTATGCATGCATGTGTGATGCATCATGTTGTATGCATACAACATGATGGAAAGTGTGTGATGTATCAAAATTGTGTGATGTATCATGTTGAATGCATACAACATGATACATCACACATGTATGCATACAACATGATGCATCACACATGCATGCATACACCATGATACATCACACATGCATGCATACAACATGATACATCACACATGCATGATACATGATACATCACACATGCATGCATACAACATGATACATCACACATGCATGCATATAACATGGTACATCACACATGCATGCATACAACATGATACATCACACATGCATGCATGCAACATGATACATCACACATGCATGCATACAACATGATGCATCACACATGCATGCATACAACATGATACATCACACATGCATGCATACAACATGATACATCACACATGCACGCATACAACATGATACATCACACATGCATGCATACAACATGATACATCACACATGCATGCATACAACATGATACATCACACATGCATGCATACAACATGATACATCACACATGCATGCATACAACATGATACATCACACATGCATGCATACAACATGATACATCACACATGCATGCATACAACATGATACATCACACATGCATGCATACAACATGATACATCACACATGCATGCATACAACATGATGCATCACAATTTAAAGTTTCTCTAATCAACATGTTGGAAAAGGAGTAGGAAGAAGCAGTGCTTATTTAATCTTACCCCTTTTCTTTTACATATCAGTTGCTAACACATTTGTTCACTTCCTGTTCTCAGGGTATTCACAATATACTCCATAAGTAATAACAATAAAAATAAATAAATAGATAATAATGACTGAAGTAAGTTATATTTCATATTGTGAGATAAATAAGATTATCTCGAAAATGAATGGATGGATGAGATAAATTCAGGATGTTTATCATGGTTCTTCTTCTTTGTACTTTGTAAACTCTTTAAGTGTGAAGAGTTTCTTGAAGTGGATCATATTAGTACATTGTTTGATTTCTTCACATAATCCAATCCATCATTTAATTCCACTTACTGATATACTGAAGGTTTTAAGTGTTGTGCGTACGTACAAATGTTTCAAATTCCATTTTTCTCTAAGGTTATATGTCTCCTCTTTTGTTGAGAATATTTTGTTGTACATTATTGTCTCGCAGGCAGGGCCGGCCCGTGGCATAGGCCGTATAGGCAAATGCTAAGGGCGCCGTCCATCAGGGGGCGCCACGCCAGTGCCACAAATGTTGGAGAAAAAAAAAAAAAAAAAAAGTTGGTACTATTATTTCTAAATACAAAAAATAATCCCACGTTAATTAAAATGCAAAGTAAAGCCTATTTAATAGAAATATTATTTGTTACAACAATACGCCCCCCCCTTCCCGCACGGTATATATATTAGGTATAGTTGTAAGTAAAAAAAAAGGTCAAAGACAAAGCTATTCGGTTTCTTGTGAGTATATACACTTCACTGCCGATGTGGGGGGGCGCCACCTAAAATCTTGCCTAGGGCGCCAGATTGGTTAGGGCCGGGCCTGCTCGCAGGTTATAGTTTGCTTTATGTATAATTTTAGATGTTTGCAAATTCACTATGTGGTGGAATGCCAGTATTCTATATTCAATAAATAAAGAGTTTGTATGTTCTCTATGTCCAACTTTATGCATTATGATTCTTTTTTGTAACACCGTTAAAGAATGAAGCGCACATTTAGTAGTTGTCCCAGTCTGTGGAACGCTCTCCCTGACCACCTGAGGGCACCACAGACTGTGGATGCTTTTTAAAAAAAGCTTAAAAACCCTTCTTTAAAAATAAAAAATAAAAAAAACCTTTTTTTAGATATATGCATACTAGTTTTAGCTATTTGGCTGTTCTAAATTTTATTTATATTTATTTTTTATTATCTTTTTATTTTTTTTTATTTTTTTTTTAATACACTATAGCACTTTGAGGTTGTTTACTCAATGTAAAGTGCTTTTTACAAATAAAATCTATTATTATTATTATTATTCCCCTATATTTCTACACAATAACGCAGATATGGTAACACTAGTGAGCAGTAGAGAATATGAAGTCATTTTTGGTCCCGAACATGTTTTGCTTTATTCATTATTGACGTGTTTCTTGCTACTTTATGTCGTATATATTTTTTTTACATGAGATTTCCAGTTCAACGTATCATCAATCATCGTACCTAGCAATTTTGGTTTGGAAATAAACGTCGACAATCATCTTTTTCCAATTCAACACATACCCACCCGTATATGTGCCCCCTTCCCACGCCACTCGGCGGTGCTCACAGACTCTTTCTCTTTCCCTGTGAGCGGAAAGAATCCAAACGCTCCTGGAAAAGAGAGAAAACGATGCAAAACGTCCACGTGTTATAATTGCAACGATGAGCAAAGAAAACAACAAAAAAAAAAAGGGTGTGTGTGTGGGGTGAAAAAAAAAGCCTCCTTTGAATATCGCTTTTAATTTCAGCACCACGGAACTGTCCAGTATCCCTGCAGGGAGGATGGCACACACAGGATGCTGAATTTCAGCACCACGGAACTGTCCAGTATCCCTGCAGGGATGCTGAGGGATGTAAACACCAACATTGACAACAATTACATCGATTAGAAAGCATCATTGATACTGCGTGGACGTGGACTAAGCACAAAGGACTGCTTTTTTTCTCTCTTCTTCTGTATTTCTCTATTTATAGCCCCATGGAACGTACCATTCGCTCTCCCCAGAAGAAGGCGCGGGGGTGGCGGGAGAGGCTGTGCGTGACATGTGCCAAGTCGACTTCGCCGAAACCTCCCCGCCGACCAGGCGGAGGTTGAGCCGACCCTGCCCCCGTTTAAAAACCCAGAAGACAACCCACCGCGACTCAAATGCAAAAAAAAAAAAGAAGAAGCAAAAAACAAAAGAGGCCAGGGAACGCGCGGAGCGTGGGTGTAAATAGGCACGCGTGAACAACGCTCTCTCTTTTTTTTTCTCTCTTCCTCCCCTCCCTCTCTTCTTCTATCTCTCCCTCTGTTTCCCTCTTGATCCCATCAATGAGCGACTTATTGAGCAGGACTTAAAACATCGGGACCGGGAGGAAAAAAAGAAAGAAAAACCACAAAAAAAAAAAAAAGAGGGCATTGCGCGCGTCTTGGCCACGCGCTACATGTGTTTGCACGCGCGTGTCAATATTGGCAGGACGGCAGAAATCCACGCGAGCGAGACTTCGTCACCTTCTGTTGCGTCTCGGCCTCAACTCGGAGCGACGATGGCAACTTTGACCAACGGGCAGGTGGACGTCGCCGCGGCGCACGGCGTCGCCGCCAACGGGCTCGTGAACGGATTAAGCCACGGCCACGGCCACGGCCACAGCCCGGCGGGCTGCCCGGCCACCATCCCCATGAAGGACCACGACGCCATCAAACTCTTCATCGGCCAGATCCCGCGCAACCTGGACGAGAAGGACCTGCGGCCCCTCTTCGAGGAGTTCGGCAAGATCTACGAGCTCACCGTGCTCAAGGACCGCTTCACGGGCATGCACAAAGGTGGGTGACGGTGGCGCTGATATGGCGCACGGCGGTGTCACGCGAGGTTGCACTAAAATATGAATCCTCCAAATGTGTACTATTGAGGGAGAGTCACGACAGCGAGGATGGGAGGAGCGGGGCTCCTTTTGGGGGGCGCAGTTGTAAGCGTGCTTCCATTCATTCCATTTGATTTGATTTTTTTTGGGTCAAATCATATATTGTTGATGTTTATATCCATATCTGCTGCACAGATTGACTTTGCAAAGGAAAAGAGTGGGATATTTATCTGTAATTTAACTTAATTTAACATGTTGCAATTGATGGAGGCTTGATTGCCTGCAGCATTA
>NC_084585.2:2996611-3019111 GCF_033978685.3 Nerophis lumbriciformis | reverse complement strand
CCTCCTCTCCGGGGGGGAAGGCAAATCAGCGTTTAATGAGAGGTCAGTAATTGATCCACGGCACCTGCAGGACACGGAGTACATTAAGGAGCGCCACGACTGTAAGCTGTCGTGTAAACATTGGCGTATACGTGGGACATTTTCAAAGAAGAACCGACTTATTAATAGCACAGCTGTAGTAGCGACACCCCCCGGCCCCCCCGCCCCCTGTTGGACGGTTAATCAGCGGCGGGCCCCCGGGACTATAGGCAGGGCTCAACCAGCTGATTCCTAGAACTGTCTCCTCGCCGCGATATACGGCCCCGCTCTCCCGCTTTCATTAGCGAGCCCCCGCCGCGCTCATATTTTAACTAGCTGGAGGCGCCATAGCATCACGTTCTAAAAACATGCACCTTCCATACGAGAGGAAGAGTACCGTATTTTCCGCACTATTAGCCGCACCTAAAAACCACAAATTTACTCAAAAGCTGACAGTGCGGCTTATAACCCGGTGCGCTTTATATATGGATTAATATTACGATTCATTTTCATAAAGTTTCGGTCTCGCAACTTCGGTAAACAGCCGCCATCTTTTTTCCCGGTAGAACAGGAAGCGCTTCTTCTTCTACGCAAGCAACCGCCAAGGTAAGCACCCGCCCCCATGGAACAGGAAGCGCTTCTTCTTCTACTGTAAGCAACCACCCGCCCGCGTAGAAGAAGAAAAAGCGCGCGGATATACCGTACGTTTCATTTCCTTTGTGTGTTTACATCTGTAAAGACCACAAAATGGCTCCTACTAAGCGTCAGGGATCCGGTTCATGAAAAGACGCAATCTCTCCATCCGCACACGGACTACTATTTCACAGCAACTGATATTCCTGTGAACCGCACTGTGGATACAACGGGAGCACGTACGGTGAATATTCGCACCACAGGGAATGAGAAGTCATCCTTCACTGTGGTTCTAGCTTGCCATGCTAATGGCCAGAAACTTCCACCCATGGTGATATTCAAAAGGAAGACCTTGCCAAAAGAGACCTTTCCAGCCGGCGTCATCATAAAAGCTAACTCGAAGGGATGGATGAAGAAAAGATGAGCGAGTGGTTAAGGTAAGTTTAAGTTTACGCGAAGAGGCCGGGTGGCTTTTTTCACGCAGCTCCGTCCATGTTGATATACGACTCCATGCGCGCCCACATCACGCTGGTTTTTAATATATTATTAAAGTTTGACTGACCTATCTGACTGTTTTTTTGACATTCCTTTAGCGCAGTTAGATGCGGCTTACAACACGGGGCGGCTTATAGGTGGACAAAGTTTTGAAATATGCCGTTCATTGAAGGCGCGGCTTTTAACCCAGGGCGCCTTATGGTGCGGAAAATACGGTAGTAGGAGTGTCGCAAATAAACATGAAAATCGATTTTCTTATTTGTAAAAGTTCTTAATCGATTAATGTGTAATGTTCTATATTTCTATATTTCGTATGTTTGACTGCCATCATATTGCGGTCTACAAACGTATCTCTTATGTGTGACTGCCATCTACTGGTCACACTTGTCATCTCATTTGAGGTCGGTAAGCACGGCCAGAATCATTCCGTACATTGGGCGCACCGGGTGGCGAGGCGCGGTGTCGAGTTTTGAGAAAATTAAAGGATTTTAAGTGCGCCTTAAAAGTCCGAAAAATACGGCGATAACAAAAAGAGCACTCATAAAGGAGTGAGGGGAAATATAATATATATATATGTATGTGTGGGAAAAAAATCACAAGACTATTTCATCTCTACAGGCCTGTTTCATGAGGGGGGGTACCCTCAATCATCAGGAGATTTTAATGGGAGCATTCGCATACCATGGTTTATATAGGGCACAGAGTGGGTGGGTACAGGCTGGCCTAGGGGCGTGGTGATTGGCTCATGTGTTACCTAGGAGGTGTTTCCGTCTATGGCGGCATGTTGTTACAATTTCGCTGCGCTTGTTGAGGGATGACAGGTCTGGACGGTAAATAATAAACAGTTTCTCTTTCAAGCATAGGTTGCATCTTTTATTACCACTATTGTAAGGTGTGCTGGATGCAAGAATTTGCCATGTTATTGAATATTCAACATTATTGTCTTTGAGGTCCCAAATGTGTTTGCTGAGTTCTGTGGTATTTCGCAGGTTTTTGTTCCTGAAAGAAGCCTTGTGATTGTTCCATCTGGTTTTGAATTCTCCCTCGGTTAATCCTACATATGTGTCGGATGTGTTAATGTCCTTGCGTATTACCTTAGATTGGTAGACAACTGATGTTTGTAAGCACCCCCCGTTGAGAGGGCAATCAGGTTTCTTTCGACAGTTACATCCTTTGTTGGTTTTGGAGTCGCTCTGTCTGGGGGCCGACGGCTCATTTGCAATTGTTTTGTTGTGGTTTGAGATGATTTGTCGTATATTGTTCATGCAGCTGTAGCTCAATTTAATGTTGTTCTTGTTGAATACTTTTCTTAGGGTGTTGTCTTTGGGAAAGTGTTTGTCAATCAGATTGAGGAATTTGTGTCCAATGTTCGTTGAGACGTTTTTGCTGTATGGGGGGTTGTACCAGATGATGTCGTTCCGTTTTCTGTTCTTTTTTGGCTGGTTTCCTGGCGTGGGTTCATAGGTGAGGGTGAAATTGTATCCGCTTTCATCAAGGGCTTTTTGGTACGGGGGGGTTGCTTGGTCAAATTCAGCTTTGCTAGATGACAGCATCGATAGCCTTTTATTGATTCCGGTAGGTATTCTTTTCGTGGTGGTGGGTGGGTGGTTGCTGTCATGGTGCACGTATTGGAGTGTTGTGTTGGGTTTCGTGAATGGTTGGTAGCTGTTATTTCTCAGGTTGAAAGTGACGTCAAGGAAGTTGACGGTTTGCTTGTTGGCTTCAATCGTGATCCGTAGGCCGTTCTCTTTGAAAATTTGGCATATGCGCTTCTTGGTATTCTCGCTGCTCCTTGGCGAGGCGCGACACACTGCCAGTCCGTCATCACGGTAAATACCAAGGTTCAGATTGAGGCTAGCGAGCTGGGAGAGGAGGAAACTCCCAACGAGTTCACACGTTTCTGCTCCGTCAAAACTTCCCATAGTGACGTCAAATGTTGCATTGTTCTTTTTTTGCCATGGTGTACTGTTGTGGATGAGAATGGAGTTTTTTGCGTGGATGATGATGTTTCTTTCGTTGCCTCTGATTGAGTCGTAGTCTGAGGCGAAGTCTAGTGCTTGAGTCAGTAGTATATGTATATATATATATATGTATGAAATACTTGACTTGGTGAATTCTAGCTGTCAATATACTCCTCCCCTCTTAACCACGCCCCCGCCCTCAACCACGCCCCCACCCTCAACCACGCCCCCGTCCTACCCCCGACCACGCCCCCCCCCACCCCCCCACCTCCCGAAATCGGAGGTCTCAAGGTTGGCAAGTATGGAAATTAGATAATCTCCCACAGCACACCAGACTGTATCTCACGGCACAGTGGTTGAAAAATACTGTTGTAGTGCACGTCTCAGCACGAAGAAGAAACCGGAGACAAACGACTGGCGATTTTGTTCCACCTCTCTTATTAAACAGCGGCGAGAGAAAAAGACAGGGTTGGTACTTAGCGGCTGCCGTGGCTAAACAATGCAGCGGGACACCGGCTCAACTTAACAAAGAGGCATTTGCACGGAGAAATAAGTCGGGGGGTTTTCTGCCACGGCAGGTAATAAATGTTGCTTATCCCGTTCTACAGTATCAACAAG
The DNA here is from genome assembly GCF_033978685.3 of Nerophis lumbriciformis. NCBI lineage: Eukaryota > Metazoa > Chordata > Actinopteri > Syngnathiformes > Syngnathidae > Nerophis > Nerophis lumbriciformis. The sequence continues at coordinate 3,015,386 of NC_084585.2, read as the reverse complement.
CCCAAAGAAATGGTAATGCTTCCTCTGAAGAAAGAGACCCCTATTATAGCCATTGTCAACTGGGCCTGTGATACCGTTGCCATAACCCTCCTGGTAATGACTCCATGTATCACTGGTAATCTAGTCTTTAGGATTCTGTCCCCTTGGAACAGAGGCTTGAGTGGAAAAGGGGGAGCAGGGAGGGACCGAGGAGCAGGCGCCGGGACAGCGAGTACAGGCCTACGTTCTCTCAATGATTTTATTTCTCTCCCCTCTGCGACCGAGCCATGCTAATAGAGGCCATTTATAACGCTCGCCGGCCGCCGCTGCCGAGGAGCGCGGCCAGAGAGATAGTTAGCGCGAGGAGTCGGAGCATTCTTCTGAAGCCAGGTCCATTCAAGGAGGGAACGTCGGAGTGGCAACGCAGCAATCAGTCGCTTACGGGGAAAGCTTAACGAGCTGTGAGGAGATGCGAGCCGAGCGTGTCGCTCGTTGTGTTTCCATGGAAACATAACCGAGCGCAATTAGTTTTCCATCATTGACTGATTTGGTCCATGGTTTACTCTGGGCCATCAAGGTGGTGGTGAGCTGGTGGTCTACATGGACAAAGAGTCACAGGTTTGCGAGAACAGCTAAGAGAAATAAAATTGTATAGTGAAGCAACGTTTCCCGTAATAATCAATATATATATATATATATAGCCTCAATCTGAACCTTGGTATTTACCGTGATGACGGACTGGCAGTGTGTCGCGCCTCGCCAAGGAGCAGCGAGAATACCAAGAAGCGCATATGCCAAATTTTCAAAGAGAACGGCCTACGGATCACGATTGAAGCCTACAAGCAAACCGTCAACTTCCTTGACGTCACTTTCAACCTGAGAAATAACAGCTACCAACCATTCACGAAACCCAACACAACACTGCAATACGTGCACCATGACAGCAACCATCCACCCACCACCACGAAAAGAATACCTACCGGAATCAATAAAAGGCTATCGATGCTGTCATCTAGCAAAGCTGAATTTGATCAAGCAACCCCCCGTACCAAAAAGCCCTTGATGAAAGCGGATACAATTTCACCCTCACCTATGAACCCACGCCAGGAAACCAGCCAAAAAAGAACAGAAAACGAAACGGCATCATCTGGTACAACCCCCCATACAGCAAAAACGTCTCAACGAACATTGGACACAAATTCCTCAACCTGATTGACAAACACTTTCCCAAAGACAACAACCTAAGAAAAGTATTCAACAAGAACAACATCAAATTGAGCTACAGCTGCATGAACAATATACGACAAATCATCTCAAACCACAACAAAACAATTGCAAATGAGCCGTCGACCCCCAGTCAGAACGACTCCAAAACCAACAAAGCATGTAACTGTCGAAAGAAACCTGATTGCCCCCTCAACGGGGGATGCTTACAAACATCAGTTGTCTACCAATCTAAGGTAATACGCAAGGACATTAACACATCCGACACATATGTAGGATTAACCGAGGGTGAATTCAAAACCCGATGGAACAACCACAAGGCTTCTTTCAGGAACAAAAACCTGCGAAATACCACAGAACTCAGCAAACACATCTGGGACCTCAAAGACAATAATGTTGAATATTCAATAACATGGCAAATTCTTGCATCCAGCACACCTTACAATAGTGGTAATAAAAGATGCAACCTATGCTTGAAAGAGAAACTGTTTATTATATACCGTCCAGACCTGTCATCCCTCAACAAGCGCAGCGAAATTGTAACAGCATGCCGCCATAGACGGAAACACCTCCTAGGTAACACATGAACCAATCACCACGCCCCTAGGCCAGCCTGTACCCACCCACTCTGTGCCCTATATAAACCATGGTGTGCGAATGCTCCCATTAAAATCTCCTGACGATTGAGGGTACCCCCCTCATGAAACAGGCCTGTAGAGATGAAATAGTCTTGTGATTTTTTTTCCCCACACATACATATATTGCGCTCTACTACGGTATCGAGCACTATTTTTTGGATAACCTTATTAAGACATATATATATATATATATATATATATATATATATATATATATATATATATATATATATATATATAAATATATATATATATATATATATATATATATATATATATATATATACAGTGTTTCCCACAGGACAGGCATCTATTTGTGGTGGTGTGGTCGAGGGGTGGGGGGTGGCGGCGGCAGCGGCGATGACCAAGAAGAACGCGGATTTGCAATATAATTACAGCATTTTATGTACATATTCATATACAGATTTGAACAATTAGTGATTCACTGAAATATATTTATTAATTGTGGTTCTTACAAAAAATATATCTTATAAAATATAAAAGCTAAAATGTCTCTTAAAGCTCTGCCCCTTTAATTAGTGAATACTAAATAATTTAACTTTAGCCTACTACTACAACCATATTATTTACCAGCAACATGAAGTGAAACAGAGGCAGAGGTGTCCTGCCATAGTCAGTCAACCTCCTCCTCCTCCTCCTCCTCCTGCTGCTGCTGAACAGGTCGCACCTGTGGTCCGGACTGTAGGCCTACCTCCTCTCCAAGTCCAGCCCTTTTCGGCCGTTGAAAATATTTTTCTATACTCATCTGTGTGAAGGAGTGAACATCCAACATTAGAATGTATTACTAACGAGCAGAAGCGCTCTATGTACAGTGCCGTCTAACCTTAAGCGGCAGCAGCTCAACACATGCAGGGTTCAACGTTAAGCTTTTTTTCTTCTCAAATCTACTTGCCCCAATATTTTTACTTGTCCTGCCTAGGTTTTTTTCTGGCTGTGTAGTGCTCATGGCTTATATATCTTACTAGAATCCTTCCCGTTGATTATTTACAACACTACAAAATATTTATTATTATTATTATTATTATTATTATTATTATTATTATCTATAATTACATTTAAATGGCATTGCATACATGTAAAAATAAATGCTATTTCACATTATTTGACCAGTAGCAGTTACACCCATCTGAACAGGTCAGCCACCTGTTTAAAGCCCGATCACAGTTGAAATCTTGAAATGAAGGGCCTTTAATGGCCAAAACATTAACCTGGACAACATTTTAACAGCTGGTTGGCTCAGATTTTATTCTTTTCATTGCATTCGCATGCTGCAGTGGACAGTGGACAATTATCTTCAGTATTAAAGCAGTATCTGAAGCACCGTCTCCACGTGTGTTTATTGACAACAGGGTTATAACCTGGACACGTTAGCTCATCGGTATGGTAACACGTGACTGTTACTACGTGCGTCTGCCCCGGCCCCCGAGTCAAACAGCGGCGGTGTTAATGAAGCAGCGTCAGGCTGCTCACCGTGAGTGAAACGCTCGGTGAAATCGCGGATTAACGTTAAATATATGAGGAGCCGCGAGCGATGCAGCTATAACCTATATTACCCTCGTATTTGGCGGAGTTACCGCCACCTACTGCACCGGAGTTGTAACTACAAGCAACATTCACAGACAGAGTCCCAGTGCTTTTATGAGCGGTCGAGCGAGTCAAAAGCCGAAAAATCCATTTGTGGCGGACGTAATTATTTCGTGGCGGGCCGCCACAAATAAATGAATGTGTGGGAAACACTGATATATATATATATATATATACATATGTATGTGTGGGAAAAAATCACAAGACTACTTCATCTCTACAGGCCTGTTTCATGAGGGGTTCCCTCAATCATCAGGAGATTTTAATGGAAGCATTCACATACCATGGTTTATATAGGGCACAGAGTGGGTGGGTACAGGCTGGCGTAGGGGCGTGGTGATTGGCTCATGTGTTACCTAGGAGGTGTTTCCGTCTGTGACGGCATGCTGACACAATTTCGCTGCGCTTGTTGAGGGATGACAGGTCTGGACGGTATATAATAAACAGTTTCTCTTTCAAGCATAGGTTGCATCTTTTAGTACCACTATTGTAAGGTGTGCTGGATGCAAGAATTTGCCAAATTCTTGCATCCAGCACACCTTACAACAAGCTTAAGCTTACATGAACTCAACATCAAATTTGAGGAAGCACATGGCGGTAAGTAACCTTAGGAGATATTTTGGCTGTCACCGTAGGCTGAAGTTAGCTTCCCTGCTATGAATCACTGTCAAATGTACCCAAGGCTAACTTGTTATTAGGGCCCGCATGGCCCATTGCATAAGGACTCCCAAAGGGAGTCCTTATGCAATGGGACATAAGGACCTATTGAATTTGTAACGTTTTATATTCTTTATTCTTCCGCAGCCACAACAAACTGTAATTTGAACCACTTAACATGCTTCAAAACTCACCATATTTGACCCACACATCAGGACCTTCGAAAATTACCTTTTTTTTTAAAAACCGAACCCCAAAACTCAAAATTGCGCTCTAGCGCCCCCTAGGAAAAAAAACTACACTGCCTATATCTCCCACTAGGAAGATCGGAGAGACATGAAACAAAAACCTGTATGTAGGTCTGACTTAGACCTAGTTTTCATAATTGTATATTATTGGGCAGAAATCAACAGGACGTTGGCAATTCCCCCTTCAAGACAAAAAAGTACTAAAAACAGTCACTTTTGCCTCTTTGAGCTGTAATTTGACCCCCTTAACACGCTTCAAAACCCACCGAACTGAACACACACATTAGGACTGGCAAAAATTGCGATCTAATAAAAAAACCTAACCCCAAATTTAAAAATTGCGCTCTAGAGCAATTTTTGAATAAAACGGAGAAAAAACTGCACCTCGGAAGAAAAAAATGACAAAACTGCCTGTAACTCCCACTGGAAAGGTCGGAGAGACATGAAACAAAAACTTCTCCGTAGGTCTTACTTAGACCTACATTTCATAAATTGACAACTCTCAGCAAAAATTAACAGGAAGTTTGCTATTCCCCCTTCAAAACAACTTTTTTGTAAAAACCGGTCACCTTTCTTCAAAAACTATCTCCTCTGAGCACGTTTGTCGTTTCGGCTTCAAACTAACACAGGAGAGAGATTGAACCCTTGTGATTAAAACTACAGAAGCGCGTTGTAATACCTGCTCCGGTTTTGATTTTATGACCCTTCAAAGCCCTGCTGCGCTGATGCTGCTGCGCTGCTGTTTTTTTAAGATGGCTGCTTAAAAGCAGGAAGCACCAACGTGCCCACACAATGCAGATAAGGTAGGTACACTAGACAAAAGTATTGGGACAATTCGGACTACAACTTGACTAAAGTATTGGGACACTTAGGACTAGCACCTGCCAAATACGCGGGCCCGACCAATGCTGCTTGCAGCTTTAATTTTCCTTTGTAATCTCTGCCTACTGAGCCTATGGTGCTGTTAAGTTATTGTGGCTCAATGTGCCTTATTTTTTTTAATTTTAATGTATTATTATTTAATATATATTATTGTGTTAGTTGCTTAAGATGTATTCCTGGCATTGAATTTGCTCATTGCTATTTTTATGTTTGTGTGCATTATTTGTTGCCATCATCATTAAACAAACAGGTTACTCATCAGCTACTCAGTACTTGAGTAGTTTTTTCACAACATACTTTTTAATTTTACTCAAGTAAATGTTTGGATGACTACTCCTTACTTTTACTTGAGTAATAAATCTCTAAAGTAACAGTACTCTTACTTGAGTTCAATTTCTGGCTACTCTACCCACCTATACCTACCTCTGTCCCTCTCTGACCGCCCACATTTTGATACTTTGGCCTACTTTTTTTACTTCAGCGAAGGAGGCTGAAACCCAATTAAGGGGTGTAACATGTTTGGTAAGACCAGGAAGTCACGATGCCAAAAACATGAAAGACCCACGCTGTGTTTTATTACAGGCAATTAGATGTTACAGGCCACCATTAGACAAGAACCATCTGCAGAAAGGAGGATACAAAACAAATTTGCCTTCGAACAAAAATTCCGTGTGTGTGTGTGTGTATGTGTGTGTGTGTGTGTGTTCTTGTACTCATCAACAAGGAAAAGTATCTTCCATATGAGGAGGTGTGAACAAATGATGACATAAATCATGGTCCCAATAACATTGCATCTAATAGAGAGCCAAAGACTAGAGTCCGTGAACATTGCTCCAAAGTCGGCAACTAGAGAAGGACTTCCCTATTCATCACCGAAAAAGACCTGACTTCCAGTGCTGACGTAAGACAAGCCAAATGTGAGCATGGGATGAACAAATACACTACGCTACTAAGACTACAGTGGCTATTAACTGTTAGCTTCTACAGCTGGGTTGCCTAAAGTGCGGCACAAAAAACAAATTTTGGCCAAAAATAATAGAAAAAAAAAATTATATAGTGACATACTGTAATAACCTGAAGTAAATAATGAAGATTCAAAGCCCATAACAGACAAAAAATTTAAAAATTTTAAAATGAACTGAAAGCAGTCTTTTTTTCGACTTTTTTCCTATAAAATTGGAAACAATTTCTCATTTTCTTTCTGTTTGCTGTAATATTGCAGCATTTTCTCGTAAAATAATTACTTTTTCATGTAAAATATGACTTTTCAATGCGAGATGGTGACATTTTTCATATGGTTTTATCGCAACATTGCCCATTGTTTTGTTGTTCTGGTAAAATAGTGACATTTTTTTGAGTAAAACGATGACTTTTGTCATGTCTGTGTGATCATGTTTTTGTTTTGGTCATGTTCGTTTTGGGTTTTGGACTTTTTGTGTACTTTTGTTTTGTCACCATTAGTTTTCACCTGTCACGTCACGCACCTGTTTTACGTTTTGAGTCACGCACCTGCTTTCACTAATCATGTCCATAGTATTTAAGTTCATTCTTTTCAGTTTGTCGTTCTGACGACCTCTCCACATTTATGCTTCTGTACACTCTTCATCCTCTAAGATCCTGCTTCATGTCCCTTGTCATAGTAAGTTTTTGTTCCATGTTTATAGTCTTTTTGTTTTTCATAGATTGTTCTCCGCCACTGTGCGTGCTTTTCATTTGTACTTTTTTGCTATAGTCTTTTGGTTTCATAGTTTATTCTCCGCCTCTGTGCGCGCTTTTTGTTTGATCCTTTTTTTTTGTATTTATAGTCTTTAAATAAAAAATGTACTTACATTCCCGTCTCGCCCGAGCCAACTTTCCGTTGCATCCCGGAAAAGCAAACACCCAAGACCAAGTCATGACACTTTTGTCATAGTTTGAGTCAAATTCAAATCATTATTATAATATCGCCAACATTGTAAAGTTTTCTTATAAAATTGTGACTTTTGTCGAGTAAAATTACGCCTCTTTTCATAAAATTGCCCAAATTTTAAGCTTTTCTTGTAAAATTGCGACTTTTATTGAGTAAAATTCCAACTTTTATCATAATATTGCACAAATGTTCAGTTTTTCTTGTAAAATGTTGACTTGCGTTGAGTAATGTGAGGAATTTTGTTATAATACTGCCAAAATTCAGAAATTTTGACCTTTTTCTTGTGAAATTTCCACTCATTTTTCACAACAAGCTTTTTTATATTTGCATAGTATGTATATATTATTAATGTTGTAAATACACTTCTATATGTATCTAGAAAGGCTGGTCCTAAAGAGGGAGGCAATTTTCGGAGGTCTAAGGAAGGTAACAAATAGTGTGTGTGTCATTAAAAATGAACTAAAAGCAATCTTTTTTTCGACTTTTTTCCTATAGAATTGGAAACAATTTCTCATTTTCTTTCTGTTGTCTGTAATATTGCAGCATTTTCTCGTAAAATAATTACTTTTTCATGTAAAATATGACTTTTCAATGCAAGATGGTGACATTTTTCATATGGTTTTATTGCAACATTGCCCATTGTTTTGTTGTTCTGGTAAAATAGTGACATTTTTTTGAGCAAAACGATGACTTTTGTCATAGTTTGAGTCAAATTCCAATCATTAGTAAAATATTGCCAACATTGTAAAGTTTTGTTATAAAATTGTGACTTTTGTCGAGTAAAATTACGCCTATTTTCATAAAATTGCCCAAATTTGAAGCTTTTCTTGTAAAATTGCGACTTTTATTGAGTAAAATTCCAACTTTTATCATAATATTGCACAAATGTTCAGTTTTTCTTGTAAAATGGTTTGGTTATAATACTGCCAAAATTCTAAGTTTTTCTAGTGAAATTTTGACCTTTTTCTTGTGAAATTTCTACTCATTTTTCACAACAAGCTTTTTTATATTTGCATAGTATGTATATATTATTAATGTTGTAAATACACTTCTATATATATCTAGAAAGGCTGGTCCTAAAGAGGGAGGCAATTTTCGGAGGTCTAAAGAAGGTAAAAAATAGTGTGTGTGCGTGTGTGTGCGTGTGTGTGTGTGTGTGTGTGTGTGTGTGTGTGTGTGTGTGTGTGTGTGTGTGTGTGTGTGTGTGTGTGTGTGTTCTTGTATTCATCAACAAGGAAAAGTATCTTCCATATGAGGAGGTGTGAACAAATGATGACATAATACATGGTCCCAATAACATTGCATCTAATAGAGAGCCAAAGACTAGAGTCCGTGAACATTGCTCCAAAGTCGGCAACTAGAGAAGGACTTCCCTATTCATCACCGAAAAAACCTGACTTCCGGTGCTGACGTAAGACAAGCCAAATGTGAACATAGGATGAACAAATACACTACGCTACTAAGACTACAGTGGCTATTAACAGTTAGCTTCTACAGCTGGGTTGCCCAAAGTGCGGCACAAAAAACTAATTTTGGCTAAAAATAATAGAAAAAAAAAAATTATATAGTGACATACTGTAATAACCTGAAGTAAATAATGAAGATTCAAAGCCCATAACAGACAACAAATTAAAACAAAATTTAAAATGAACTAAAAGCAATCTTTTTTTCGACTTTTTTCCTATAAAATTGGAAACAATTTCTCATTTTCTTTCTGTTTTTTATTTAATATTGCAGCATTTTCTCGTAAAATAATTACTTTTTCATGTAAAATATGACTTTTCAATGCAAGATGGTGACATTTTTCATATGGTTTTATCGCAACATTGCCCGTTGTTTTGTTGTTCTCGTAAAATAGTGACATTTTTTTAGTAAAACGATGACTTTTTGTCATGTCTGTGTGATCATGTTTTTGTTTTGGTCATGTTCGTTTTGGGTTTTGGACTTTTTGTGTACTTTTGTTTTGTCACCATAGCAACCATTAGTTTTCACCTGTCACGTCACGCACCTGTTTCACGTTTTGAGTCACGCACCTGCTTTCACTAATCATGTCCATAGTATTTAAGTTCATTCTTTTCAGTTTGTCGTTCTGACGACCTCTCCACATTTATGCTTCTGTACACTCTTCATCCTCTAAGATCCTGCTTCATGTCCCTTGCCATAGTAAGTTTTTGTTCCATGTTTATAGTCTTTTTGTTTTTCATAGTTTGTTCTCCGCCACTGTGCGTGCTTTTCATTTGTACTTTTTTGCTATAGTCTTTTGGTTTCATAGTTTATTCTCCGCCTCTGTGCGCGCTTTTTGTTTGATCCTTTTTTTTTGTATTTATAGTCTTTAAATAAAAAATGTACTTACATTCCCGTCTCGCCCGAGCCAACTTTCCGTTGCATCCCGGAAAAGCAAACACCCAAGACCAAGTCATGACACTTTTGTCATAGTTTGAGTCAAATTCAAATCATTATTATAATATCGCCAACATTGTAAAGTTTTCTTATAAAATTGTGACTTTTGTCGAGTAAAATTACGCCTCTTTTCATAAAATTGCCCAAATTTTAAGCTTTTCTTGTAAAATTGCGACTTTTATTGAGTAAAATTCCAACTTTTATCATAATATTGCACAAATGTTCAGTTTTTCTTGTAAAATGTTGACTTGCGTTGAGTAATGTGAGGAATTTTGTTATAATACTGCCAAAATTCAGAAATTTTGACCTTTTTCTTGTGAAATTTCCACTCATTTTTCACAACAAGCTTTTTTATATTTGCATAGTATGTATATATTATTAATGTTGTAAATACACTTCTATATATATCTAGAAAGGGTGGTCCTAAAGAGGGAGGCAATTTTCGGAGGTCTAAGGAAGGTAACAAATAGTGTGTGTGTGTCATTAAAAATGAACTAAAAGCAATCTTTTTTTCTACTTTTTTCCTATAAAATTGGAAACCATTTCTCATTTTCTTTCTGTTTTCTGTAATATTGCAGCATTTTCTCGTAAAATAATTACTTTTTCATGTAAAATATGACTTTTTAATGCAAGATGGTGACATTTTTCATATGGTTTTATCGCAACATTGCACATTGTTTTGTTGTTCTGGTAAAATAGTGACATTTCTTGAGTAAAACGATGACTTTTGTCATAGTTTGAGTCAAATTCCAATCAATAGTAAAATATTGCCAACATTGTAAAGTTTTGTTATAAAATTGTGACTTTTGTCGAGTAAAATTACGCCTCTTTTCATAAAATTGCCCAAATTTTAAGCTTTTCTTGGAAAATTGCGACTTTTATTGAGTAAAATTCCAACGTTTATCGTAATATTGCACAAATGTTCAGTTTTTCTTGTAAAATGGTTTGGTTATAATACTGCCAAAATTCTAAGTTTTTCTTGTGAAATTTTGACCTTTTTCTTGTGAAATTTCCACTCATTTTTCACAACAAACTTGTTTGTATTTGCATAGTATGTATATATTATTAATGTTGTAAATACACTTCTATATAAATATAGAAAGGGTGGTCCTAAAGAGGGAGGCAATTTTCGGAGGTCTAAGGAAGGTAACAAATAGTGTGTGTGTCATTAAAAATGAACTAAAAGCAATCTTTTTTTCGACTTTTTTCCTATAAAATTGGAAACAATTTCTCATTTTCTTTCTGTTTTCTGTAATATTGCAGCATTTTCTCGTAAAATAATTACTTTTTCATGTAAAATATGACTTTTCAATGCGAGATGGTGACATTTTTCATATGGTTTTATCGCAACATTGCCCATTGTTTTGTTGTTCTGGTAAAATAGTGACATTTTTTTGAGTAAAACGATGACTTTTGTCATAGTTTGAGTCAAATTGCAATCATTATTATAACATTGCCAACATTGTAAAGTTTTGTTATAAAATTGTGACTTTGTCGAGTAAAATGACGCCTCTTTTCATAAAATTGCCCAAATTTTAAGCTTTTCTTGTAAAATTGCGACTTTTATTGAGTAAAATTCCAACTTTTATCGTAATATTGCACAAATGTTCAGTTTTTCTTGTAAAATGGTTTGGTTATAATACTGCCAAAATTCTAAGTTTTTCTTGTGAAATTTTGACCTTTTTCTTGTGAAATTTCCACTCCTTTTTCACAACAAGCTTTTTTATATTTGCATAGTATGTATATATTATTAATGTTGTAAATACACTTCTATATATATCTAGAAAGGCTGGTCCTAAAGAGGGAGGCAATTTTCAGAGGTCTAAGGAAGGTAACAAATAGTGTGTGTGTCATTAAAAATGAACTAATAGCAATCTTTTTTTCGACTTTTTTCCTATAAAATTGGAAACAATTTCTCATTTTCTTTCTGTTTTCTGTAATATTGCAGCCTTTTCTCGTAAAATAATTACTTTTTCATGTAAAATATGACTTTTCAATGCAAGATGGTGACATTTTTCATATGGTTTTATCGCAACATTGCCCATTGTTTTGTTGTTCTGGTAAAATAGTGACATTTTTTTGAGTAAAACGATGACTTTTGTCATAGTTTGAGTCAAATTGCAATCATTATTATAACATTGCCAACATTGTAAAGTTTTGTTATAAAATTGTGACTTTGTCGAGTAAAATGACGCCTCTTTTCATAAAATTGCCCAAATTTTAAGCTTTTCTTGTAAAATTGCGACTTTTATTGAGTAAAATTCCAACTTTTATCGTAATATTGCACAAATGTTCAGTTTTTCTTGTAAAATGGTTTGGTTATAATACTGCCAAAATTCTAAGTTTTTCTTGTGAAATTTTGACCTTTTTCTTGTGAAATTTCCACTCCTTTTTCACAACAAGCTTTTTTATATTTGCATAGTATGTATATATTATTAATGTTGTAAATACACTTCTATATATATCTAGAAAGGCTGGTCCTAAAGAGGGAGGCAATTTTCAGAGGTCTAAGGAAGGTAACAAATAGTGTGTGTGTCATTAAAAATGAACTAATAGCAATCTTTTTTTCGACTTTTTTCCTATAAAATTGGAAACAATTTCTCATTTTCTTTCTGTTTTCTGTAATATTGCAGCCTTTTCTCGTAAAATAATTACTTTTTCATGTAAAATATGACTTTTCAATGCAAGATGGTGACATTTTTCATATGGTTTTATCGCAACATTGCCCATTGTTTTGTTGCTCTGGTAAAATAGTGACATTTTTTGAGTAAAACGATGACTTTTGTCATAGTTTGAGTCAAATTCCAATCATCATTATAACATTGCCAACATTGTAAAGTTTTGTTATAAAATTGTGACTTTTGTCGAGTAAAATTACGCCTCTTTTCATAAAATTGCCCAAATTTTAAGCTTTTCTTGTAAAATTGCGACTTCTATTGAGTAAAATTCCAACTTTTATCATAATATTGCACAAATGTTCAGTTTTTCTTGTAAAATGTTGACTTGCGTTGAGGAATTTGGTTTTAATACTGCCAAAATTCTAAGTTTTTCTTGTGAAATTTTGACCTTTTTCTTGTGAAATTTCCACTCATTTTTCACAACAAGCTTTTTTATATTTGCATAGTATGTATATATTATTAATGTTGTAAATACACTTCTATATATATCTAGAAAGGGTGGTCCTAAAGAGGGAGGCAATTTTCGGAGGTCTAAGGAAGGTAACAAATAGTGTGTGTGTCATTAAAAATGAACTAAAAGCAATCTTTTTTTCGACTTTTTTCCTATAAAATTGGAAACAATTTCTCATTTTCTTTCTGTTGTCTGTAATATTGCAGCATTTTCTCGTAAAATAATTACTTTTTCATGTAAAATATGCCTTTTCAATGCAAGATGGTGACATTTTTCATATGGTTTTATTGCAACATTGCCCGTTGTTTTGTTGTTCTGGTAAAATAGTGACATTTTTTTGAGCAAAACGATGACTTTTGTCATAGTTTGAGTCAAATTCCAATCATTATTATAATATTGCCAGCATTGTAAAGTTTTGTTATAAAATTGTGACTTTTGTCGAGTAAAATTATGACTATTTTCATAAAATTGCCCAAATTTTAAGCTTTTCTTGTAAAATTGCGACTTTTATTGAGTAAAATTCCAACTTTTATCATAATATTGCACAAATGTTCAGTTTTTCTTGTAAAATGGTTTGGTTATAATACTGCCAAAATTCAAAGTTTTTCTTGTGAAATTTTGACCTTTTTCTTGTGAAATTTCCACTCATTTTTCACAACAAGCTTTTTTTATATTTGCATAGTATGTATATATTATTAATGTTGTAAATACACTTCTATATATATCTAGAAAGGGTGGTCCTAAAGAGGGAGGCAATTTTCGGAGGTCTAAGGAAGGTAACAAATAGTGTGTGTGTCATTAAAAATGAACTAAAAGCAATCTTTTTTTCGACTTTTTTCCTATAAAATTGGAAACAATTTCTCATTTTCTTTCTGTTTTCTGTAATATTGCAGCATTTTCTCGTAAAATAATTACTTTTTCATGTAAAATATGACTTTTCAATGCGAGATGGTGACATTTTTCATATGGTTTTATCGCAACATTGCCCATTTTTTTGTTGTTTTGAGTTTAATAGTGACATTTTTTGAGTAAAACGATGACTTTTGTCATAGTTTGAGTCAAATTCCAATCATTAGTAAAATATTGCCAACATTGTAAAGTTTTGTTATAAAATTGTGACTTTTGTCGAGTAAATTTACGCCTCTTTTCATAAAAATTGCCCAAATTTTAAGCTTTTCTTGTAAAATTGCGACTTTTTTTGAGTAAAATTCCAACTTTTATCATAATATTGCACAAATGTTCAGTTTTTCTTGTAAAATGGTTTGGTTATAATACTGCCAAAATTTTAAGTTTTTCTTGTGAAATTTTGACCTTTTTCTTGTAAAATTTCCACTCATTTTTCACAACAAGCTTTTTTATATTTGCATAGTATGTATATATTATTAATGTTGTAAATACACTTCTATATATATCTAGAAAGGCTGGTCCTAAAGAGGGAGGCAATTTTTCTGAGGTCTAAGGAAGGTAACAAATAGTGTGTGTGTGTGTGTGTGTGTGTGTGTGTGTGTGTGTGTGTGTGTGTGTGTGTGTGTGTGTGTGTGTGTGTGTGTGTGTGTTGTGTGTGTGTGTGTGTGTGTGTGTGTGTGTGTGTGTGTGTGTGTGTGTGTGTGTGTGTGTGTGTGTGTGTGTGTGTGTGTGTGTGTGTGTTCTTGTATTCATCAACAAGGAAAAGTATCTTCCATATGAAGAGGTGTGAACAAGTGATGACATGAATCATGGTCCCAATAACATTGCATCTAATAGAGAGCCAAAAACTAGAGTCCGTGAACATTGCTCCAAAGTCGGCAACTAGAGAAGGACTTCCCTATTCATCACCGAAAAAAACCTGACTTCCGGTGCTGACGTAAGACGAGCCATATGTGAGCATAGGATGAACAAATACACTACGCTACTAAGACTATAGTGGCTATTAACTGTTAGCTTCTACAGCTGGGTTGCCCAAAGTGCGGCACAAAAAACTAATTTTGGCCAAAAATAATAGAAAAAAAAAATTATATAGCGACATTCTGTAATAACCTGAATTAAATAATGAAGATTCAAAGCCCATAACAGACAAAAAATTAAAAACATTTAAAATGAACTAAAAGCAGTCTTTTTTTCGACTTTTTTCCTATAAAATTGGAAACAATTTCTCATTTTCTTTCTGTTTTCTGTAATATTGCAGCATTTTCTCGTAAAATAATTACTTTTTCATGTAAAATATGACTTTTCAATGCAAGATGGTGACATTTTTCATATTTTTTTTATCGCAACATTGCCCATTGTTTTGTTGTTCTGGTAAAATAGTGACATTTTGTGAGTAAAACGATGACTTTTTGTCATGTCTGTGTGATCATGTTTTTGTTTTGGTCATGTTCGTTTTGGGTTTTGGACTTTTTGTGTACTTTTGTTTTGTCACCATAGCAACCATTAGTTTTCACCTGTCACGTCACACACCTGTTTCACGTTTTGAGTCACGCACCTGCTTTCACTAATCATGTCCATAGTATTTAAGTTCATTCTTTTCAGTTTGTCGTTCTGACGACCTCTCCACATTTATGCTTCTGTACACTCTTCATCCTCTAAGATCCTGCTTCATGTCCCTTGCCATAGTAAGTTTTTGTTCCATGTTTATAGTCTTTTTGTTTTTCATAGTTTGTTCTCCGCCACTGTGCGTGCTTTTCATTTGTACTTTTTTGCAATAGTCTTTTTTGGTTTCATAGTTTATTCTCCGCCTCTGTGCGCGCTTTTTGTTTGATCATTTTTTTTTGTATTTATAGTCTTTAAATAAAAAATGTACTTACATTCCCGTCTCGCCCGAGCCAACTTTCCGTTGCATCCCGGAAAAGCAAACACCCAAGACCAAGTCATGACACTTTTGTCATAGTTTGAGTCAAATTCAAATCATTATTATAATATCGCCAGCATTGTAAAGTTTTCTTATAAAATTGTGACTTTTGTCGAGTAAAATTACGCCTCTTTTCATAAAATTGCCCAAATTTTAAGCTTTTCTTGTAAAATTGCGACTTTTATTGAGTAAAATTCCAACGTTTATCATAATATTGCACAAATGTTCAGTTTTTCTTGTAAAATGTTGACTTGCGTTGAGGAATTTGGTTTTAATACTGCCAAAATTCTAAGTTTTTCTTGTGAAATTTTGACCTGTTTCTTGTGAAATTTCCACTCATTTTTCACAACAAGCTTTTTTATATTTGCATAGTATGTATATATTATCAATGTTGTAAATACACTTCTATATATATCTAGAAAGGGTGGTCCTAAAGAGGGAGGCAATTTTCAGAGGTCTAAGGAAGGTAACAAATAGTGTGTGTGTGTGTGTGTGTGTGTGTGTGTGTGTGTGTGTGTGTGTGTGTGTGTGTGTGTGTGTGTGTGTGTGTGTGTGTGTGTGTGTGTGTGTGTGTGTCCTGCAGCTCTACGTTAATGCAGCCTGCGTTCCGGACGAAAAATTTCCCTCCAGTTGCATCATCGTCTCTGTGGGATTTTTTTATGTCTCCTATTGCATTTGCTGTGTGTGTGTGCGTGTGTGTGTGTGTGTGTGTGCGTGTGTGTGTGTGTGTGTTTATGGACTCCTCCCAGAATACTACACTCAGCTCCTCTTACGATGCACGCTCAGGCCCCACATTGTGTCCTGTTTCTATCAAGATGCATCACTATCGATTTGGGTTGTTTTTTTTGTTTTTGCGGGGGGAATTGCAACATGTGTCACAGGGGACGGCTCTCCTCGCCGGAGTAAACTTGACCGGCAGCGCCACCCTGCTCTCAACAGGCACATTGCGGAAGAGCCTGCAGGAGTGTCAGGCAGCAGAAAAAAAGGGACAGAAACCCCGAACAGGATGAAAATAAGAAAAGAGACGCACAGTGCATCCGGAGTCAGGATCGCAACAAAAATAAATAAGACTACCGTATTTTTTGGACCATATGGTGCACCGGGTCTAGTCAGGTCTATTTTCATACAAAATTATAAGGTGCATTAAAGGAGTCATATTATGATTATTTTCTAAAAGTAAAAGACTTCCTTGTGGTCTACATAACATGTGATGGTGGTTCTTTGCTCAAAATGCCGTTTTGTGGGCGCTCTTATTTACGTGCCTCCACTTGAACAGCGTCTTCTCCCCCGTCATCTTTGTTGTAGCGGTGTAGCGTGCAAGGACGGGAGTGGAAGAAGTGTCAAAAGATGGCGCTAACTGTTTTAATGACATTCACACTTTACTTCAATCAATAACGGAGCAGCATCTCCTCATCCGTGGCTTCACTAGTGCAACAACAACGCCCGAAATGTGTCCCGTGAAAAAGCGTCCGACCGGAACTCTCTAATAACTAAAGTTCCTTGGGTGGATAATGTAAAGTCACTACACCGGTATTTTTACTGCTTTCATGGTGAGTTTACTGACAGATATAAGTAAGAACTTTACACTACTTTATATTAGAAATGGCAACAGTGGAGGATGAATGTCACATAACAAGTGTCATGTCTGTGTAATCATGTTTTGTTTTGTTAAGTTATTGGACTCTTTAGTTTCTGGCTTTTCACTCCCTTGTCTTGTTTCCATGGTTACCCATTAGTTTCACCTGTTCCACGTTTGGACTCATTGTGCACTCTTGTTTGTCACCATAGCAACCCATTAGTTTTCACCTGCCCTCACGACTCACGCACCTGTCTTTAATCATGTCACTATTATTTAAACCCATTGTTGCCAGGAAGTCTCCCTGGCGACATCATACCCCTGACTTCTCGCATTCATACTCTGTCTACCTCTGCGCACTTTATGCCTTGTCCAAGTAAGTTTTTTTTCTATTAATGCCACAGTTAGTGTTTTTTTTTTTTTTTTTATGGACATCTGGTATCTGTCCTTAAGGGAGGGGCTCTGTCATGTCTGTGTAATCATGTTTTGTTTTGTTAAGTTATTGGACTCTTTAGTTTCTGGCTTTTCACTCCCTTGTCTTGTTTCCATGGTTACCCATTAGTTTCACCTGTTCCACGTTTGGACTCATTGTGCACTCTTGTTTGTCACCATAGCAACCCATTAGTTTTCACCTGCCCTCAAGACTCACGCACCTGTCTTTAATCATGTCACTATTATTTAAACCCATTGTTGCCAGGAAGTCTCCCTGGCGACATCATACCCCTGACTTCTCGCATTCATACTCTGTCTACCTCTGCCCACTTTATGCCTTGTCTAAGTAAGTTTTTTTTCTATTAATGCCACAGTTAGTGTTTTTTTTGTTTAATTGTTCACAGTTTTTTGCCCACGTGCAAGTCTTTTTGTTTCGTTAGTCAAGTTTGTACTTCCGCCTTGAGCGCGCTTTTTTTTGATAGTTTAAATAAATCATGTATTTACCTTCACGCCATGACCAGTCCAGTTCATTTGCACCACGGGAGAACAAACCACGCCAAAGTCCAAGTCATGACTACAAGAAGATAGAGAAAAATAAGAAGCTTATCAACTACGGCGTCGGCACGGACTACAAAGGCGGAGACACGCAATTTTTTAGGACGTATGCAGATCCCAAATACAGATCAGCAGGTACCAGAAGGTAAGAAAAGTTGGTTTTGCATAATATTGCGAAACAAAACGCCAGATAATATGTCTTACCTTATACACACACCATAATAATACTCCCATGTTGAAGCACAGTACAATCCATCAAGCGGTGTGGCTTCATAGCTTACCAAAGTCATACTAAAACATTTTGATGGATTTTTGAGCGCCGTGTGTAATGTTCTATATTTTCAATGGAACATATAACATTTTTGGTTTTGTTTGCATATCTCTTATGTCTTGGTCTACACGTATTTCTTATGTGTGACTGCCATCTACTAGTCACGCTTACACCATGTACCTAACAAAATAGCTTTGAGGTAGGTAAGCATAACCATAATTAGTCCGTACATTAGGCTGTCGAGTGTTGAGAAAATGAAAGGTTTTTAAGTGCGCCTTATATCCTGAAAAATACGGTAATAAAAAAAAATAGCACTCAAAAAGAAGTGAGGGGAAAAATAAGGAAGGATGCACACTAAAGGTGTGGAGAATCACAATCAACAATTTAAAACTACAAGCGCAGGAAACGAGAAGCGTGAGCGGAGCCAAAGCAGAGGAGACGTA
>NC_084585.2:2941611-2994111 GCF_033978685.3 Nerophis lumbriciformis | reverse complement strand
GGGGATGGGGATGGGGTTAGGGTTAGGGTTAGGGTTAGGGTTAGGCATAAAGAAAAAAGTTGGTTAGGGTTAGGGTTAGAGTTAGGATTAGGATTAGAATTAGGGTTAGGCATTAAGCAAAATAGTTGGTTAGGATTAGGGTTAGAGTTAGAGTTAGAGTTAGGGTTAGGGTTAGGGTTGGGGTTATGGTTCGGGTTAGGGTTAGGGTTGGGGTTGGTGTTAGGGTTAGGGTTAGGGTAAGGGTTAGGGTTAGGTTTAGGATTAGGGTTAGGCATAAAGAAAAATAGTTGGTTAGGGTTAGGGCTAGGGTTGGGGGTGGGGTTAGGATTAAGGTTAGGGTTAGGTTTAGGCATAAAAAAAGAGTGTTGGTTAGGGTTAGGGTTAGGTTTAGAGTTAGGGTTAGGGGTAGGGTTAGGGTTGGGGTTAGGGTTGGGGTTAGGGTTAGGGTTACCGTTAGGGTTAGGGTTAGGGTTAGGTCTAGAGTTAGGGTTAGGGTTAGGGTTAGGGTTAGCGTTAGGGTTAGGGTTAGGGTTGGGGTTGGGGTTGGGGTTGGGGATGGGGATGGGTTGGGGTTGGGGTTGGGGTTAGGATTAGGGTTAGGGTTAGGCATAAAGAAAAAGAGTTGGTTAGGTTTAGGGTTAGAGTTAGGATTAGGATTAGGGTTAGGGTTAGGCATAAAAAAAAAGAGTTGGTTAGGGTTAGGGTTAGAGTTAGCGTTAGGGTTAGGGTTAGGGTTAGGGTTAGGGTTAGGGTGAGGTTTAGGGTTGGGGTTTGTTTATGGTTATGGTTAGGGTTAGGGTTTGGGTTGGGGTTGGGGTTAGGGTTAGGGGTAGGGTTAGGGTTAGGGTTGGGGTTAGGGTTGGGGTTAGGGTTAGGGTTACCGTTAGGGTTAGGGTTAGGGTTAGGTCTAGAGTTAGGGTTAGGGTTAGGGTTAGCGTTAGGGTTAGGGTTAGGGTTGGGGTTGGGGTTGGGGATGGGGATGGGTTGGGGTTGGGGTTGGGGTTAGGATTAGGGTTAGGGTTAGGCATAAAGAAAAAGAGTTGGTTAGGTTTAGGGTTAGAGTTAGGATTAGGATTAGGGTTAGGGTTAGGCATAAAAAAAAAAGAGTTGGTTAGGGTTAGGGTTAGAGTTAGCGTTAGGGTTAGGGTTAGGGTTAGGGTTAGGGTGAGGTTTAGGGTTGGGGTTTGTTTATGGTTATGGTTAGGGTTAGGGTTTGGGTTGGGGTTGGGGTTAGGGTTATGGGTTATGGGTTATGGGTTAGGGTTAGGGTTAGGGTTAGTCACATGCGCACTAGCATCGTTTGGCTTTACTAACTCCACGGACTTTGCTCCAGAGCGCACTGCCGTGTTTGGATGGAAACAGGTGTGGACAATATTGGAGACACTTGTCCCCACACTAGGGTTAAAAACTGCATCAGTGTTCAAATAGCATCAGTACTAGTTAAAAAAAAAATTTCATCTCATCGAATTGAACGCAGGCTGTGAAGATTGTGTATTTGTTGTGGGATGTGTCACTCCTCTTTATTTTTGTTGGCCAAACTGTTTTACTGAACTACAAAAGGAGGCTTTGGAGAAGGACAAAGCTTGTTTATTAGAGTTAGGGTTAGGGTTAGGGTTAGGTTTGGGGTTGGGGTTAGGGTTAGGGTTACGGTTAGGGTTAGGGTTAGGGTTAGGGTTGGGGTTGGGGTTGGGGTTAGGGTTAGGGTTAGAGGGTTAGGCTTAGGGTTAGGCTTAGGGTTAGGGTTAGGGTTAGGGTTAGCCCTTACTCTAACCGTAACCCCAAACCTAAACCTAACCCTAACTCTAAACCTAACCCAACCCCAACCCCAACCCTTACCCTAACCCCTAACTCTAACCCCTTAACCCTAACCCTAATGTTTGCCTTGGTGCCCTAAAATATGAGACCTCCTTTAAGGCAACACTTGCCTTGACCTTAAAAAGTTCAACTTTGAGGCCTGAATAACTAAATAGAAGCTTCTTGAAAACCACAGTAACCTTGACTCCTGTACATGTTCTATCCCTTATCTCATTCTCTATTTACTGAGGTTCTCAAATGTTTGTCATCAATTACCACCTCAGAAAATACTTGGCTCCCCAAGTACCACCATGACGACCAACATTCAAATCCAGTAACATATTTCAATGTTCATACTTTCTTATCCGGTTGTCGTTAAAAGTCCGATGTTTGCAATTTATTTAGATTTTTTTTTTTCCAGGATTGAATGAGTGGACCACCATCCGCCGCCTCAGGAAGGGGAAGCAGTGCAGTGTCAACACCGTGTATGGTGGGGATGGTGCTCTGCTGACCTCGACTGCGGATGTTGTGGATCGGTGGAGGGAATACTTCGAAGACCTCCTCAATCCTACCAGCACGTCTTCCTATGAGGAAGCAGGGCCTGGGGAATCTGTGGTGGGCTCTCCTATTTCTGGGGCTGAGGTTGCCGAGGTAGTTAAAAAGCTCCTCGGTGGCAAGGCCCCGGGGGTGGATGAGATCCGCCCGGAGTTCCTTAAGGCTCTGGATGCTGTGGGGCTGTCTTGGTTGACAAGACTCTGCAACATCGTGTGGACATCGGGGGCGGTACCTCTGGATTGGCAGACCGGGGTGGTGGTTCCTCTCTTTAAGAAGGGGAACCGGAGGGTGTGTTTCAACTATCGTGGGATCACACTCCTCAGCCTTCCCGGTAAGGTCTATTCAGGTGTACTGGAGAGGAGGCTACGCCGGATAGTCGAACCTCGGATTCAGGAGGAACAGTGTGGTTTTCGTACTGGTCGTGGAACTGTGGACCAGCTCTATACTCTCGGCAGGGTCCTTGAGGGTGCATGGGAGTTTGCCCAACCAGTCTACATGTGCTTTGTGGACTTGGAGAAGGCATTCGACTGTGTACCCCGGGAAGTCCTGTGGGGAGTGCTCAGAGAGTATGGGGTAACGGACTGTCTTATTGTGGCAGTTCGCTCCCTGTATGATCAGTGCCAGAGCTTGGTCCGCATTGCCGGCAGTAAGTCGGACACGTTTCCAGTGAGGGTTGGACTCCGCCAAGGCTGCCCTTTGTCACCGATTCTGTTCATAACCTTTATGGACAGAATTTCTAGGCGCAGTCAGGGCGTTGAGGGTATCTGGTTTGGTGGCTGCAGGATTAGGTCTCTGCTATTTGCAGATGATGTGGTCCTGATGGCTTCATCTGGCCAAGATCTTCAGCTCTCACTGGATCGGTTCGCAGCCGAGTGTGAAGCGACTGGGATGAGAATCAGCACCTCCAAGTCCGAGTCCATGGTTCTCGCCCGGAAAAGGGTGGAGTGCCATCTCCGGGTTGGGGAGGAGATCTTGCCCCAAGTGGAGGAGTTCAAGTACCTCGGAGTCTTGTTCACGAGTGAGGGAAGAGTGGATCGTGAGATCGCCAGGTGGATCGGTGCGGCATCTTCAGTAATGCGGACTCTGTATCGATCCGTTGTGGTGAAGAAGGAGCTGAGCCGGAAGGCAAAACTCTCAATTTACCGGTCGATCTACGTTCCCATCCTCACCTATGGTCATGAGCTTTGGGTTATGACCGAAAGGACAAGATCACGGGTACAGGCGGCCGAAATGAGTTTCCTCCGCCGGGTGGCGGGGCTCTCCCTTAGAGATAGGGTGAGAAGCTCTGCCATCCGGGGGGAGCTCAAAGTAAAGCCGCTGCTCCTCCACATGGAGAGGAGCCAGATGAGGTGGTTCGGGCATCTGGTCAGGATGCCACCCGAACGCCTCCCTAGGGAGGTGTTTCGGGCACGTCCGACCGGTAGGAGGCCACGGGGAAGACCCAGGACACGCTGGGAAGACTATCTCTCCCGGCTGGCCTGGGAACGCCTCGGGAGCCCCCGGGAGGAGCTGGACGAAGTGGCTGGGGAGAGGGAAGTCTGGGCTTCCCTGCTTAGGCTGCTGCCCCCGCGACCCGACCTCGGATAAGCGGAAGAAGATGGATGGATGGATGAATGAGTGGTCTTCTTCTACTCACCCCACTGCTGCTTCATTGAGACACATGTGCCTCGCTGTTGCCCCCTGTGGAGTAGCGGGAGTACTGCAGACATGACCAACCCTAGTTTGAATGGTTTCATTACGCCTATTTTGGTGATGTTTGGCACGCCAAATGAAAAGCTTTGGCGGGCCGGACGTGGCCCCTGAGCCACCAGTTGAATATCCCTGCAGTAGATACATTTGTTTAGTCAAATAAATACTGTATTACTTTTCCAAATCTGAAACCACAAGCTAATTTTCCCTGCCGTCGTTTATCAAGCACCATACATTAAGGAGGTTTTCTGCAAAGAAATGATATACAACATGCGCGAGTGCATAATGTTTATTATAGTGATATAGCTTTTATCATGCATGTTCACCCCTTTTTTATATGCTCACATTATAGGTGTGACGATACCACAGAGGATAAGAACCATGCAGGCTTCCCATTAAAAAAAAAAAAAAAAGGGCATACTCAATTGTAACTGTCTATGTTTAATATTGTAATAATATTAATATTTAAGGCGTGCAAAAGGGGGGGAAGGAGCCCTCAGTATGCACATGAATTGAATGTTTGCTGCAGTCGTGCACTTCAGAAGCTGTGCATGAGGAACTAGCAGCGTGACACAGCAACAATGTGACAAATAGACCTTAATTTTGTCACCGCTAACAACGGCAGAGGCCCATTAATTCACGTCCGGCGCGGTAATTCTACTTGCACTCTCTGCCCCGATCTCATTTATTTCTTTTGATCTTCCCCTAATGCATTTTTGTCTGTCTCTATTCCAATATTTGCGGGGGTTTTTTTTGTTTGTTTTCCTTTTAACACAGTTTTCATTGGCGCTGCTGAAGAAAAACAAACAACAAAAAAACGGACTTTGATTTATTCAAAAGTCGTGGTGGTGAAAAGTGTATATACGCGTGTAAAGGACATCATGTCATGGCTGTATTGAGTTTCTAATCATTTCTACAAATCTTATTTTTTTTTTTGGTGATAGAGTGACTGGAGCACATACTTGGTCACAAAAAAAAACATTTATGAGGTTTGCTTCTTTTATAGTAATAATAATAATAATTAAAGCTGCAAGCAGCGTTGTTCGGGCCCGCGTATTTGGCAGGTGCTAGTCCTAAGTGTCCCAATACTTTTGTCCAGTTTTAGTCCCAAGTGTCCCAATACTTTTGGCAAGTTGTAGTCCTAAGTGTCCCAATACTTTTGTCAAGTTGTAGTCCCAAGTGTCCCAATACTTTTGTCCAGTTTTCAGCCTAAGTGTCCCAATACTTTTGTCCAGTTTTAGTCCCAAGTGTCCCAATACTTTTGGCAAGTTGTAGTCCTAAGTGTCCCAATAGTTTTGTCAAGTTGTAGTCCCAAGTGTCCCAATACTTTTGTCCAGTTTTCGGCCTAAGTGTCCCAATACTTTTGTCCAGTTTTCGGCCTAAGTGTCCCAATACTTTTGTCCGGTGGTAGTCATAAGTGTCCCAATACTTTTGTGTAGTGTACCTCCCTTGTCTGCATTGTGTGGGCACGCTGGTGCTTCCTGCTTTTAAGCAGCCATCTTAAAAAAACAGCAGCGCAGCGGGTCTTTGACGGGTCATAAAATCAAAACCGGAGCAGGTATTAAAACGCTGTTCTGTTATTTTATACACAAGGATTTAATCTCTCTCCTGTGTTAGTTTGAAGGCGAAACGACAAACGCGCTCAGAGGAGATTTTTGAAGGAAGGTGACCGGTTTTTACAAAAAATTTGTTTTGAAGGGGGAATAGCAAACTTCCTGTTGATTTTTGCTGGGGGTTGTCAATTTATGAAATGTAGGTCTAAGTGAGACCTACGGAGAGGATTTTGTTTCATGTCTCTCCGACCTTCCCAGTGGGAGTTACAGGCAGTTTTGTCATTTTTTTCTTCCGAGGAGCAGTTTTTTCTGTGTTTTATTCACAAATTGCGGTAGAGCGCAATTTTGAGATTTGGGGTTAGGTTTTTTTATTAGATCGCAATTTCTGCCAGTCCTGATGTGTGTGTTCAGTTTGGTGAGTTTTGAAGCGTGTTAAGGGGGTCAAATTACAGCTCAAAGAGGCAAAAGTGACTGTTTTTAGTACTTTTTTGTCTTGAAGGGGGAATTGCCAACTTCCTGTTGATTTTTGCCCGAGGATATACAATTATGAAAATTAGGTCTAAGTCAAACCTATATAGAGGTTTTTGTTTCATGTCTCTCCGACCTTCCTAGTGGGAGTTACAGGCAGTCTATTTTTTTTCCTAGGGGGCGCTAGAGAGCAATTTTGAGTTTTGGGGTTCGTTTTTTTTTTTTAAAAAGGCAATTTTCGCAGATCCTGATGTGTGGGTCAAATATGGTGAGTTTTGAAGCATGTTAAGTGGGTCAAATTACAGTTTAATGTGGCGGCGGAAGAATAAAGAATAAAACCTTAGAAATTCAATATGTCCCTTTGGGAGTCCTTATACAATGGGCCATGCGGGCCCTAATAATAACTAGTCCTAAGTGTCCCAATACTTTTGTTCAGTTTTCGTCATAAGTGTCCCAATACTTTTGTGTAGTGTACCTACCTTGTCTGCATTGTGTGGGCACGCTGGTGCTTCCTGCTTTTAAGCAGCCTTCTTGAAAAAACAGCAGCATCAGCGCAGCGGCTCTTTGAAGGGTCATAAAATCAAAACCGGAGCCGGTATTCAAACTCTTTCGATAATTAGCCATTAATTTTCCTCTAGTCCTCCAGTGATAATGCTACTTGGAAGAAACTTAGTTTATTTTCTGCAAAAGTGGTGAGGATTAGCATCTTAGAACGGTCATTTTTTTACAGTGCATTTTTAGCCATTAATTTTCCTCTAGTCCTCCAGTGATAATGGTACATGGAAGAAACATAGTTTATTTAAAAGTGTGTGTATTCCGATATCTTTTTTTTTTGTTGTTGTTGTTTTTTTCACTTTAACACAGTTTTCATTGGCACTGCTGAAAAAAATGAATTAAAAAAAACAAAAAAAAATGACTTTGATTTAATCAAAAGTCATCAACAGAAAATGTTTCTCATTTAAAGAATGCTGAGTTGATTTTTTTCCCAAAATGGAACAACATAAGTCAAACTGGCATATCTGGGTCTGTCAGCTGGGGTACTCTAATTTTCGACAGTGCATTCTTAGCCATTAATTTTCCTCTCGTCCTCCAGTGATAATGCTACTTGGAAGAAACTTATTTTATTTTCCGCAATAGTGGTGAGGATGAACATCTTCTAAAGGTATTTTTTTTACAGTGCATTTTTAGCCATTCATTTTCCTCCAGTCCCCCCAGTGATAATGCTACTTGGAAGAAATGTTAATTTTCCGCAATAGTGGTGAGGATGAGCATCTTAAAACTGTATTTTTTTTTACAGTGCATTTTAAGCCATTCCTTTTCCTCTAGTCCTCCAGTGATAATGCTACCTGGAATAAACTTAGTTTATTTTCCACAATAGTGGTGAGGATTAGCATCTTAAAACAATATTTTTTTACAGTGCTTTCTTAGCCATTCATTTTCCTCTTGTCCTACAGTGATAATGCTACTTGGAAGAAACTTAGTTTACTTTCCGCAACAGTGGTGAGGATTAGCATCTTAAAACGGTCATTTTTTACAGTGCATTTTTAGCCATTAATTTTCCTCTAGTCCTCCAGTGATAATAATACTTGGAAGAAACTTAGTTTATTTTCTGCAAAAGTGGTGAGGATTAGCATCTTAAAACGGTCATTTTTTTTACAGTGCATTAAGCCTTTTATTTTCCTCTAGTCCTCCAGTGATAATGATACTTGGAAGAAACATAGTTTATTTAAAAGTGTGTTTATTCCGATATCTTTGTTTTTTTGTTGTTGTTTTTTTTTCTCACTTTAACACAGTTTTCATTGGCACTGCTGAAAAAAATGAATTAAAAAAAAGAAAAAAAAACAGACTTTGATTTATTCAAAAGTCATCAACTGAAAATGTTTCTCATTTAAAGAATGCTAAGTTGATTTTTTTCCCAAAATGGAACAACATAAGTCAAAGTGGCATATCTGGGTCTGTCAGCTGGGGTACTCTAATTTTTGACAGTGCATTCTTAGCCATTAATTTTCCTCTCGTCCTCCAGTGATAATGCTACTTGGAAGAAACTTTTTTTATTTTCCGCAATAGTGGTGAGGATGAACATCTTCTAAAGGTATTTTTTTACAGTGCATTTTTAGCCATTCATTTTCCTCCAGTCCCCCAGTGATAATGCTACTTGGAAGAAATGTTAATTTTCCGCAATAGTGGTGAGGATGAGCATCTTAAAACTGTATTTTTTTTACAGTGCATTTTAAGGCATTCCTTTTCCTCTAGTCCTCCAGTGATAATGGTACATGGAATAAAATTAGTTTATTTTCCGCAATAGTGGTGAGGATTAGCATCTTAAAACCATTTTTTTTTTTACAGTGCTTTCCTAGCCATTCATTTTCCTCTTGTCCTACAGTGATAATGCTACTTGGAAGAAACTTAGTTTATTTTCTGCAAAAGTGGTGAGGATTAGCATCTTAAAACGGTCATTTTTTACAATGCATTTTTAGCCATTAATTTCCCTCTAGTCCTCCAGTGATAATGCTACTTGGAAGAAACTTAGTTTATTTTCTGCAAAAGTGGTGAGGATTAGCATCTTAGAACGGTCATTTTTTTACAGTGCATTTTTAGCCATTAATTTTCCTCTAGTCCTCCAGTGATAATGCTACTTGGAAGAAACATAGTTTATTTAAAAGTGTGTGTATTCCGATATCTTTGTTTTTTTGTTGTTGTTTTTTTTCACTTTAACACAGTTTTCATTGGCACTGATGAAAAAAAATTAGTAAAAAAAAACAAAAAAAATTGACTTTGATTTATTCAAAAGTCATCAACTGAAAATGTTTCTCATTTAAAGAATGCTGAGTTGATTTTTTTTTCCCAAAATGGACCAACATAAGTCAAAGTGGCATATCTGGGTCTGTCAGCTCGGGTACTCTAAATCAGGGATTCCATGAGACTTGTACTCCTCGCCCGAGACAGAATGCGTGTCAGAGACGTCCCCGCATGTGCGACCTGTCATCCTCACCCATTACCTGCCATTCTCTGCCTCCGGGTTCAAGCCAACCTTGCTTCTATCCACTTTCTGTCTCGCTTCATGCCTATTTCATGTCTCCAATTAAAAATGCACCGCGTGGACTTGTAAGAGAAAGGCGGGGATGAGGGTCGGGGCCTTTCCGAGGATCCCGCTCAATTATTCAAAGCCGTTCGTCAGATAGAGGTAGGAATAGTAAGTCCGGGCGGAAGTTCCCCAGGATTTAGGTGGCCAATGTAATGACATCTGCAATAAAACCAGTAGGAACATTCATTTAAGATAAGGCATATGAGGCTATTTTATTAAAAAAAAGATAAGACATGTAGTGTTTTAATGACTCTCGTTAAAGTAGGTATATCACCAAATTGTGCCCATGCAGCAGGATTGTTCACATAGGACCAGTAGGGGGCAGTAGGGCGTTTCTTCCCAATTGAATGCTATCACCTGCAGACCGGAAGTGTCTTGTCATTCTGATGAGCGCGACCAGTCTGTGAACAATTGAAACGTCCTGTGTGCTTTTTCCTCCTGTATAACAGGTTAGTTTTGGTGAATCAACTCACTGAATAACATCCATGTGATCTTTATAAGTTTAAGTACACATTCTGATGCCGGAGCCTAACTCTAAAGTGTTTGTGAGTTGTAGTTTGTATTACCTGCTTTATTTTAACAACAAATGTTAGTGTACATGAAACATATGTTTATTATTGTCATTTAGTCCTTAAATAAAATAGTGAACATACGAGACAACTTGTCTTTTAGTAGTAAGTAAACAAAGACTCCTAATTAGTCTATGCAGTAAAATATTGTGTCATTTATACACCTATTATTTTGTACACATTATAAAGGACAAACTGTAAAAATTGATTATTAGTCTACTTGTTCATTTACTGTTAATATCTGCTTATTTTCTGTTTACACTTCTGTTAAAATGTAATAATCACTTATTCTTCTCTTCTTTGATACTTTACATTAATTTTGTATGATACCACACATTTAGGTATCGATCCGATACCAAGTAGTTACAGGATCATACATTGGTCATATTCAAAGTCCAGGGACGTATTTACTGACTTTATAAACATAATATATATATTTTTTTTTAATGAAAGAAGATTTTGTGATGCTAAAAAATATAGATGTAATCATAGTAGTATCGACTATTGTACTTGGTATCATTACAGTGGATGTCAGGTGTAGATCCACCCATGGCATTTGTTTACATTGTGACGGCAGTGAGCTATTGTATCCTCCTACGGTGTGTAGAGAAGCATATTTAGCTATTCCTCTTCCTCCAGTGATAATGTTACTTGTAATAAACATACTTTATTTGTCGCCATGGAGGCGAGGATTAGTGATTTAGAAGTAGCTAAAACACTGCTGACTAGCTAGCCATGTCTTAAAGCACCTCTTCTTGAGGGTGTTTCAGTGTTATAACTTCACCTTTATCTTGACCTTTTACACCAAAATGCGTCCGTTCTCCCTTTTCTGTCTACACACTGTGTCTGCTTGTAAGTACTCTGTGTGTGTGCGCTGCCCAACAGGCTCCTCTGCTCGTAAAACCAGCAATGTCACCACATGATGACGGGGGGAGGTACTTTTTAGAGGCGGTATAGTACAGAATATGATTCATTAGTATCACAGTACTATATATTGTATACTAAACAACCCTAACTGGTAGTATTGACGGAATTGGGTCGGTGCCTGTTAAAAGTACAGAATTCAGCACCCGTCCTTCGCTTGTATAAAGAATTACGGTCTAGTTTTCTGCGCGACGTGTTTGCATCGTTTAAAGGAAATATAGTCTGTGACTTATTATCTGCAAGCGAGAACACGTTGACTCCCGGAGTCAGCAACCTTCATTTAAAATATTACTTCTCTTTAGCAAATGCAAGAACATCTGACGTTAGCAACTCAGAACAGCTTTTCTAATTCTTCTGTCAATTTTTTTTTTCGCCAAGAAAATATGGACTGTTTGGCACCGAGCTCGCTGCCATTATGAATGAGCTTTGAATATTCATTTTTTTAATGTTTACATTTGCTTCAACGCTGCATTTGTTGTCGCCGAAAACGGAGCATTCGGCAGATAATAATAATAATAATAATAATAATAATAGATTTTGTTTGTAAAAAGCACTTCACATTGAGTAAACAACCTCAAAGTGCTAGTGTATCAAAACAATAAAATACAATTAAAAAATAAATAAATAAATAAATAAATAAATAAAATTAAAAAAAAAAAATATATATATATATATATATATATATATATATATATATATATATATATATATATATTTAAAAATAAAATCCATCCATCCATCCATTTTCTACCGCTTATTCCCTTTAAATAAATAAAAAAAATAAAAAATAAAAAAAAAATAAATAAAAAAATAAAATAAAAAAAAAATAAAAAAAAAAATAAAAAAAAAAATTAATAAATAAAAAAAATAAATAAATAAATAAAATAAAATAAAAAAAATAAAATAAAAAAAATAATAAAATAAAATGAAAAAAATATTTAAAAAAAAAATATATATATATATATATTTAAAAATAAAATCCATCCATCCATTTCCTACCGCTTATTCCCTTTAAATAAATAAAAAAATAAAAATAAAAAAAATAAAAATAGAAATAAAAATTAAAATTAAAATTAAAATTAAAATTAAAATTAAAATTAAAATTAAAATTAAAATTAAAATTAAAATTAAAATGAATAAATAAATAAAAATAAAAAATAAAATATAAAAAGATAACAAAAAAATAAATAAATATAAAAACTAGAACAGCCAAATAGCTAAAACTAGTATGCATATATCTAAAATAAATAAATAAATAAATAAATAAATAAATAAATAAAAAAAAATAAAAAAAAATAAAAAATAAAAAAATAAAAATAAAATAAAAATAAAAATAAAAATAAAAATAAAAATAAAAATAAAAATAAAAATAAAAATAAAAATAAAAATAAAAATAAAAATAAATAAAAAATATTTAAAAATAAATAAAAAAAAATACAAAAATAAAAATAAAAATAAAAATAAAAATAAAAATAAAAATAAAAATAAATAAAAAATAAAAATAAATTATAAAAAGATAACAAAAAAATAAATAAATATAAAAACTAGAACAGCCAAATAGCTAAAACTAGTATGCATATATCTAAAAAAAAAAAAAAATTAAAGAAAGGTTTTTATTGTGGAGTGTTTTAAGTCTCGTTTTAAGACCCACTTTTATTCTTTGGCTTTTAACACTACGTGAGTTGTGTGGTCCTCTGCCCTCTGTTGTCCTCTGTGTTTTTTTTATAATTTTGTATTTATATTTACTGTTTTAATTGGTTTTTCCCTTTCAAATCGTTTTAATCATATTTATTTTTATATATTGTTTTTATATTGGTTCTATATTTATTTATTTTTTGTTTTTATTCAGTCATTGGTGGAGCTAAGGATAATATTTGATTATTGTTTTTAATATTGTTTTTATTATTGTTGTGCAGCACTTTGGAAACATTTGTGTTGTTTAAATGTGCTATATAAATAAAGTGGATTGGATTGATTAAGCCTTTTTTTTAAAGCATCCACAGTCTGTGGTGCCCTCAGGTGGTCAGGGAGAGTGTTCCACAGACTGGGAGCGGCGGAGCAGAAAGTTCGTAGCTTTGTCCTCGGAGGTTGGAGGAGGTTAGCCTGTCCGGATTGGAGGTGTCTTGTGGAGGATTTTGGGGGTGAGCAGTTCTTTGAGGTAATGGGGGCCATTTCCATGGAGGCACTGGTGGGTTAGTAGATCAGACGTTACCGCCGTAGCCATGTCGGCGTCACGTTCAGGGGAAGGTACATCAATGCTTCATCCTATCATGCCGGCTGCAGAGCAGATAGACCAAAACGTATCGCTGCGGAGGGAGATGGTGCAAGAGCGCGTAAAACGACACAGGAGACAAACAGGGTGATGTAAGAGGGTGTGTGAAAAGAGGTGAGGGGGGGGAGACGGGGTGACACACAAAGACTGAATATCAAAACAGCAGACCGTCTTAAGAGAAGAGGTGCGTCCCAAAGCAGAGAAAGTGGGTTACATGGACAAGGAAGGCGAAGCAGAAGCTATGATTGAGGGAGTCCCAGGGACAGATGTGGCCCCGGCTGATTGATGGCTTCTGGCTGGCTTCCATGCCAGGTTCTGACCCGTCTGCCCTCTGCTGTAATTTATAGGCAGAGTTTTTAAAGTGCTCGGCTCTCTCTCTCTCTGGCCACCGTGGACCGAAGGAAGGAGAGTGACCTTCCTTGGAAGGGAGCTGAATTAGACCCCCTGCTGCTCTCAGCCACCCCAGGAGCAAAAGCGTGCCCTCCATATTAGCAGGATCTTACACCAGTCACTCATGCCACACTACTTTGGCCACTTCCAAATGTTACATCATGCTGTTTTTTTAATATCATTTCACATCAGTGAGAATGGATGACAGGATAGAACATGTTCCTGTCGCGGTCATACTTGCCAACCTTGAGACCTCCGATTTCGGGGGGGTGGGGGGTGGGGGGCGTGGTTGGGGGCGTGGTTAAGAGGGGAGGAGCATTCCATACACATATCAATTATCTAAACACAGTTTTGTTTGCATATTTTCAGGATGTTTATATATATATATATATATATATATATATATATATATATATATATGTATGTGTGGGAAAAAAATCACAAGACTATTTCATCTCTACAGGCCTGTTTCATGAGGGGGTTCCCTCAATCATCAGGAGATTTTAATGGGAGCATTCACATACCATGGTTTATACAGGGCACAGAGTGGGTGGGTACAGGCTGGCGTAGGGGCATGGTGATTGGCTCATGTGTTACCTAGGAGGTGTTTCCGTCTGTGGCGGCATGCTGTTACAATTTCGCTGCGCTTGTTGAGGGATGACAGGTCCGGACGGTAAATAATAAACAGTTTCTCTTTCAAGCATAGGTTGCATCTTTTATTACCACTATTGTAAGGTGTGCTGGATGCAAGAATTTGCCATGTTATTGAATATTCAACATTATTGTCTTTGAGGTCCCAAATGTGTTTGCTGAGTTCTGTGGTATTCCGCAGGTTTTGGTTCCTGAAAGAAGCCTTGTGATTGTTCCATCTGGTTTTGAACTCTCCCTCGGTTAATCCTACGTATGTGTCGGATGTGTTAATGTCCTTGCGTGTTACCTTAGATTGGTAAACAACTGATGTTTGTAAGCACCCCCCGTTGAGAGGGCAATCAGGTTTCTTTTGGCAGTTACAGCCTTTGTTGGTTTTGGAGTCGCTCTGTCTGGGGGCCGACGGCTCATTTGCAATTGTTTTGTTGTGGTTTGAGATGATTTGTCGTATATTGTTCATGCAGCTGTAGCTCAATTTAATGTTGTTCTTGTTGAATACTTTTCTTAGGGTGTTGTCTTTGGGAAAGTGTTTGTCAATCAGATTGAGGAATTTGTGTCCAATGTTAGTTGAGACGTTTTTGCTGTATGGGGGGTTGTACCAGATGATGTCGTTTCGTTTTCTGTTCTTTTTTGGCTGGTTTCCTGGCGTGGGTTCATAGGTGAGGGTGAAATTGTATCCGCTTTCATCAAGGGCTTTTTGGTACGGGGGGGTTGCTTGGTCAAATTCAGCTTTGCTAGATGACAGTATCGATAGCCTTTTATTGGTATTTTTTTCGTGGTGGTGGGTGGGTGGTTGCTGTCATGGTGCACGTATTGGAGTGTTGTGTTGGGTTTCGTGAATGGTTGGTAGCTGTTATTTCTCAGGTTGAAAGTGATGTCAAGGAAGTTGACGGTTTGCTTGTTGGCTTCAATCGTGATCCGTAGGCCGTTCTCTTTGAAAATTTGGCATATGCGCTTCTTGGTATTCTCGCTGCTCCTTGGCGAGGCGCGACACACTATATATATATATATATATATATATATATATATATATATATATATATATATATTGATACTTCAAACTTGCATAAATAAATCTTAAGGAATATAACATAACTTGGCTTCTGAGAGCTTCAAAATGTAATGAATAAAATGCTAAAGTTGTTGATAAACATGCAATCATTTTAATAATTAGATATGGTCATTTTAAATGAATTACTATGATCATTTAAATTAATCATTTCAAACATGTTTATTTTAATGTATAATTCTATGGCTGGATGTAGTAAGGAGTCAGAAAAAATACAAATAAAAATACAATTAATTTTGATGTTTTCAGCAAAATATAGTAAAAATGTATTCATTTTTTTAAATGTATTAACAAATATATTTATTTGTAGGTAAGATAAACATAATAATACAATTTATCTCTAGTCTGGATGATTTAGTTCTTGTCACCCTGTTGTCCTCCCGTCATGAAAAAAGGCTGTCCTCGCTCAGGAGCTGGAGGGGGCGTGGCCTCCAGCTCCGGCTGAAAAACCGGGAGATTTTCGGGAGAATATTTGTTCCGGGAGGTTTTCGGGAGAGGCGCTGAACTTCGGGAGTCTCCCGGAAAATTCGGGAGGGTTGGCAAGTATGGTCGCGGTACTAATGAATCAAATAATAATAATAATAAATAAAGTAGCAATGATTGTCACACACACACACTAGGTGTGGTGAAATGTGTCCTCTGCATTTGACCCATCCCCTTGTTCACCCCCTGGAAGGTGAGGGGAGCAGTTAGCAGCAGCGGTGGCCGCGCTCGGGAATCATTTTTGGTGATTTAACCCCCAATTCCAACCCTTGATGCTGAGTGACAAGCAGGGAGGTAATGGCTCCCATTTTTATAGTCTTTGGTAAAATCTTACACTAGATTAAACTCACAGTCAAAGAACAATTTTACAAGGTTAAAATATAATTGAAAAGGTATTGAAATGGCCTCGACCCTGAAGGGACCGCCAGCCCTGTGCTCCCACACTACAGTCTGCACCGGACCGAACAGCAGGACAGGTGTGACAACTACATTATTACCTGTCACTCTTAATAACGCATTGTGCAGATCCGAATGTTCAGAATTTAAATGTTTACCTAAGTTTGAAGTGTGAAGCATATACTTATCGCCACATTTGGCGAGGTGTGTTTTAAAGCAACACTTGCGGCGCATCGCTTCCCTGTTTTAAGCGTCACCTTTATCTTTAGTTTTGAAGCCCAAATACCTCCATACTTTATTAATACCGGTATACTTTATTAGTACAGGTATACCGTACAACTCTAATCCTAAAATAACTATATTTTGAGTTGTTTAGTGCATTTTTTCCCATCCAGGCACTCATTTTGCTCGTATTGTGTGCCCACTGAAAATAATTGGCATGAAGTTCCACTCTGCACGTTCATACAAAAATAAACAAGACCTCGTATATTCGCATTCTCCCTCTGGTGGGCTAACAAGAGAAACGCCATGTTTTACAGGCTCCACAATCCTAAGTAGGGTTTTCCCAATACCAACAATTTACTACTGGTACCGGACCCAAATGTATATTGATACTTTTCGATACTTTTCAATACTTTTCCATAAAAAGGGTTCTACGGAAAATGTTAATATTGGCTTTATTTTAACAGAAAATCTTACACTAGATTCAACTCACAGTCAAAGAACAATTTTACAAGGTTAAAATATAAATGAAAAGGTATTGAAATGGCCTCGACCCTGAAGGGACCGTCAGCCCTGTGCTCCCACACTACAGTCTGCACCGGACCGAACAGCAGGACAGGTGTGACAACTACATTATTACCTGTCACTCTTAATAACGCATTGTGTAGATACGAATGTTCAGTATTTTTTAAATGTTTACCTAAGTTTGAAGTGTGAAGCAAATACTAATCGTCACATTTGGCGAGGTGTGTTTTAAAGCAACACTTGCGGCGCATCGCTTCCCTGTTTTAAGTGTCACCTTTATCTTTAGTTTTGAAGCCCAAATACCTCCATACTTTATTAGTACCGGTATACCGTACAACCCTAATCCTAAAATAACTATATTTTGAGTTGTTTAGTGCATTTTTTTTCCCATCCAGGCACTCATTTCGCTCGTATTGTGTGCCCACTGAAAATAATTGGCATGAAGTTCCACTCTGCACGTTCATATAAAAATAAACAAGACCTCGTATATCCACATTCTCCCTCTGGTGGGCTAACAAGAGAAACGCCATGTTTTACAGGCTCCACAATCCTAAGTAGGGTTTTCCCAATACCAACAATTTACTACCGGTACCGGACCCAAATGTATATTGATACTTTTCGATACTTTTCAATACTTTTCCATAAAAAGGGTTCTACGGAAAATGTTAATATTGGCTTTATTTTAACAGAAAATCTTACACTACATTCAACTCACAGTCAAAGAACAATTTTACAAGGTTAAAATATAAATGAAAAGGTATTGAAATGGCCTCGACCCTGAAGGGACCGTCAGCCCTGTGCTCCCACACTACAGTCTGCACCGGACCGAACAGCAGGACAGGTGTGACAACTACATTATTACCTGTCACTCTTAATAACGCATTGTGTAGATACGAATGTTCAGTATTTTTTAAATGTTTACCTAAGTTTGAAGTGTGAAGCAAATACTAATCGTCACATTTGGCGAGGTGTGTTTTAAAGCAACACTTGCGGCGCATCGCTTCCCTGTTTTAAGCTTCACCTTTATCTTTAGTTTTGAAGCCCAAATACCTCCATACTTTATTAGTACCGGTATACTTTATTAGTACCGGTATACCGTACAACCCTAATCCTAAGATAACTATATTTTGAGTTGTTTAGTGCATTTTTTTCCCATCCAGGCACTCATTTTGCTCGTATTGTGTGCCCACTGAAAAGAATTGGCATGAAGTTCCACTCTGCACGTTCATACAAAAATAAACAAGACCTCGTATATCCGCATTCTCCCTCTGGTGGGCTAACAAGAGAAATGCCATGTTTTACAGGCTCCACAATCCTAAGTAGGGTTTTCCCAATACCAACAATTTACTACTGGTACCGGACCCAAATGTATATCGATATTTTTCGATACTTTTCAATACTTTTCCATAAAAAGGGTTCTTCGGAAAATGTTAATATTGGCTTTATTTGAACAGAAAATCTTACACTAGATTACACTCACAGTCAAAGAACAATTTTACAAGGTTAAAATAGAAATGAAAAGGTATTGAAATGGCCTCGACCCTGAAGGGACCGTCAGCCCTGTGCTCCTACACTACAGTCTGCACCGGACCGAACAGCAGGACAGGTGTGACAACTACATTATTACCTGTCACTCTTAATAACGCATTGTGCAGATCCGAATGTTCAGTATTTCAATGTTTACTTAAGTTTGAAGTGTGAAGCAAATACTAATCGTCACATTTGGCGAGGTGTGTTTTAAAGCAACACTTGCGGCGCATCGCTTCCCTGTTTTAAGTGTCACCTTTATCTTTAGTTTTGAAGCCCAAATACCTCCATACTTTATTAATACCGGTATACTTTATTAGTACCGGTATACCGTACAACCCTAATCCTAAAATACCTATATTTTGAGTTGTTTAGTGTATTTTTTTCCCACTCATTTTGCTCTTATTGTGTGCCCACTGAAAATAATTGGCATGAAGTTCCACTCTGCACGTTCATACAAAAATAAACAAGACCTCGTATATCCGCATTCTCCCTCTGGTGGGCTAACTTGGCCGGCTAGTGGGTGGGCTCAGCTGGGTTAGAGCTCAGCCATTCAGAGTGCCAGTGCGGTGCACAAATCAGCCGGGGAATGATGTGGACAGAAAGCCTTCAGCAAATTATTGGAGATTTGCAATTTAATGGCTTCTGAGATCTGGGCCTTTTTCCTCCACACAGGTTGCCGGCGAGACAGAGCCTATTAGGCTGGTTCTTTAATCACAGAACAGGAGATGGGAATCCTGGTCATACACTTTCAGCGCTTCACTTGCCGTGGGATGATTTCATGGAGTTTATAGATAGAGACCGAGAAGTGTGTGTGATGGTGTGTGTGTGTGTGTGTGTGTTCGTGACCACATCGCTCTGTGAGCATCCATTATTTGACACATTTTACTTCCCCTGGAGCAACACTGCGTGTGTGCACGTTTATGAGTGTGTGTTTTTATGTGTGTGTGTGTGGAAGAGAATAGACCCCTTTATAGCTTATTCATCAATACCACGTGGACACACTCTTGCATCAAGCACTGCAACAGAACTGATGAAAGAAAAGAGCAAAAGGCGAAAACCTCCAAGATTTGTTTATTGTTTTTATTTCAACTTATACATCAAATGCGTTACTAAATAAACAACCTGACCTTACGTCTATACTGGAAATACAAGTGAGATGGCAAAGAGATATTGAAAATATCAAGTAAGACCCAAGGATAGGGGTGGGTGCTGAATTCGGCACTTTTATAGTTACTACTGGATTGGCCTAACCTCACTAAAATCGATTATTATTAGCATTATAATATACATAATAATGATATTATATTATTATTATTATTATTATTATTATTATTATTATTATTATTGTTATTGTTATTATTAGTATTAGTATTAGTATTATTATTATTAATAATAATAATAATAATTATTATTATTATTATTATTATTATTATTATTGTTATTATTAGTATTATTATTATTAATAATAATAATATAATAATAATAATAATAATATTAATAATAAATAATACGATTTTAGTGAAATTAGGACACACTCATAGCCGTAAATGCTATAGTAATAATAATTGGAAAAATAATGTTTGTTTTTCTTCAGTTTTTTATATATGTATTTATTTTTTTAATATAATATGCATTTAATATGTATTAATATTATTATTATTATTATTATTATTATTATTATTATTAGTAGTAGTAGTATTATTATTATTATTATTATTATTATTATTTATATTATTATTATCATATTGCAGTTTACACGTATCTCTTATGTGTGACTGCCATCATATTGCAGTCTGCACGTATCTCTTATGTGTGACTACCACCATATTGCAGTCTACACATATCTCTTATGTGTGACTGCCATCATATTGCAGTTTACACGTATCTCTTATGTGTGACGGCCATCATATTGCCGTCTACACGTATCTCTTATGTGTGACTGCCATCATATTGCAGTCTGCACGTATCTCTTAAGTGTGACTGCCATCATATTGCAGACTAAACGTATCTCTTATGTGTGACTGCCATCATATTGCAGTCTACACGTATCTCTTATGTGTGACTGCCATCATATTGCAGTCTACACGTACCTCTTATGTGACGGCCATCATATTGCAGTCTACACGTATCTCTTATGTGTGACTGCCACCATACTGCAGTCTACACATATCTCTTATGTGTGACTGCCGTCATATTGCAGTCTACACATATATCTTATGTGTGACTGCCATCATGTTGCAGACTACACGTAACTCTTATGTGTGACTGCCATCATATTGCAGTCTACACGTACCTCTTATGTGACGGCCATCATATTGCAGTCTACACGTATCTCTTATGTGTGACTGCCACCATACTGCAGTCTACACATATCTCTTATGTGTGACTGCCGTCATATTGCAGTCTACACATATATCTTATGTGTGACTGCCATCATGTTGCAGACTACACGTAACTCTTATGTGTGACTGCCATCATATTGCAGTCTACACGTATCTCTTATGTGTGCCTGCCATCATATTGCAGTCTACACGTATCTTTTATGTGTGACTGCCATCATATTGCAGTCTACACGTATCTCTTATGTGTGACTGCCATTATATTGCAGTCTACACGTATCTCTTATGTGTGACTGCCATCATATTGCAGTCTACACGTATCTCGTATGTGTGACTGCCATCATATTGCGGTCTAGACGTGTCTCTTATGTGTGACTGCCATCATATTGCAGTCTACACCTATCTCGTATGTGTGACTGCCATCATATTGCAGTCAACACGTATATCTTATGTGTGACTGCCATCATATTGCAGTCTACACGTATCTCTTATGTGTGACTGCCATCATATTGCAGCCTACACATATGTATTATGTGTGACTGCCATCATATTGCAGTTTACACGTATCTCTTATGTGTGACTGCCATCATATTGCTGTCTACACGTATCTCTTGTGTGACTGCCATCATATTGCAGTCTACACGTATCGCTCATGTGTGACTGCCATCATATTGCAGTCTACACGTATCTCTTATGTGTGACTGCCATCATATTGCAGTGTACACGTATCTCTTATTTGTGACTGTCATCATATTGCAGTCTACACGTGTCTCTTATGTGTGACTGCCATCATATTGCAGTCTACACGCATCTCTTATGTGTGACTGCCATCATATTACAGTCTACACGTATCTCGTATGTGTGACTGCCATCATCTTGCAGTCTACACTTAGACTTAGACAAACTTTAATGATCCACAAGGGAAATTGTTCAACACAGTAGCTCAGTTACAATTATGGAAAGTGTAAGGATGGAAAGGACAATGCAGGTATAAATAGACTAATATAGCAGAAAAAAAATCTAACATATATACGAATATGTACATAATATGTGTAGAGAATAATATATATACATATATATTATATTATGTCTATAACATATATACAATATATACCAATGACCATGTACAATATTACAGTATATACAGTATATGTCATGTCTGTGTAATCATGTTTTGTTTTAAGTCATGTTTTGTTTAGTTATAGGACTGTTTAGTTTCTGGCTTTTCACTCCCTTGTCTTGTTTGCATGATTACCCCATTAGTTTCACCTGTTCCACGTTTGGACTCATTGTGCACTCTTGATTGTCACCATAGCAACCCATTAGTTTTCACCTGTCACGTCACGCACCTGTTTCACGTCTTGAGTCACGCGCCTGTTTTCGTTAATCATGTCTGTAGTATTTAAGTTCAGTGTTTTTCAGTTTGTCTTTCTGACGACCTCACCACATTTATGCTCTGTCCATGCCTGGCACTTCTTCCCATGTCCATTCTTCATGCAACTATTTTTGTATAAGCCAAGTAAGTTTTTGTTCCATGTTTATAGTCTTTTTGTTTTTCATGGTTTGTTCTCCACCACTGTGCGTGCTTCTCATTTGTACTTTTTTGCTATAGTCTTTTGGTTTCATAGTTTATTCTCCGCCACTGTGCGCGCTTTCATTTATTCTTTTTTTTTGATAATGTGAAATAAATCATGTATGTACCTTCATTCCCGTCTCGCCCGTGCCAACTTTCCGTTGCATCCCGGAAAAGCAAACACCCAAGACCAAGTCTTGACAGTTTAACATTATCAAAAAAAAGGAATAAATGAAAGCGCGCACAGTGGCGGAGAATAAACTATGAAACCAAAAGACTATAGCAAAAAAGTACAAATGAGAAGCACGCACAGTGGCGGAGAGCAAACTATGAAAAACAAAAAGACTACAAACATGGAACAAAAACTTACTTGGCTTATACAAAAATAGTTGCATGAAGAATGGACATGGAAAGAAGTATCAGGCATGGACAGAGCATAAATGTGGTGATGTCACCAGAAAGACAAACTGAAAAACACTGAACTTAAATACTACAGACATGATTAACGAAAACCGGTGCGTGACTCATGACGTGAAACAGGTGCGTGACGTGACAGGTGAAAACTAATGGGTTGCTATGGTGACAATCAAGAGTGCACAATGAGTCCAAACGTGGAACAGGTGAAACTAATGGGGTAATCATGCAAACAAGACAAGGGAGTGAAAATCCAGAAACTAAACAGTCCTATAACTAAACAAAACATGACTTAAAACAAAACATGATTACACAGACATGACAGTATA
The DNA here is from genome assembly GCF_033978685.3 of Nerophis lumbriciformis. NCBI lineage: Eukaryota > Metazoa > Chordata > Actinopteri > Syngnathiformes > Syngnathidae > Nerophis > Nerophis lumbriciformis. The sequence continues at coordinate 2,971,284 of NC_084585.2, read as the reverse complement.
TGTGACAGCAGCAGTATAAAATAGAGAGTAGATCCAGCAGGAAATAGAAAATAGACATTATAAACATTAAAAACAAAGAGAAGTAGCTAACATGTACACGTACACGATACACGTATCTTTTATGTGTGACTGCCATCATATTGCAGTCTACACGTATCTCTTATGTGTGACTGCCATCATATTGCAGTCTACACGTATCTTTTATGTGTGACTGCCATCTACTGGTCACACTTAACATTTCACCATGTGCCAAATAAAATAGCTTCAAGGTCGGTAAGCACAACCAAAATGATTCCGCATTAAGCGCACCGGGTTATAAGACGCATTGTCGAGTTTTGGGAACATTTAAGTGTGCCTTATAGTCTGAAAAATAAGGTACCGTATTTTCCGCACTATAAGCCGCACCTAAAAACCACACATTTTCACAAAAGCTGACAGTGCGGCTTATAACCCGGTGCGCTTTATATATGGATTAATATAAATATTTATTTTCATAAAGTTTCGGTCTCGCAACTACGATAAACAGCCGCCATCTTTTTTCCCCGTAGAAGAGGAAGCGCTTCTTCTTCTATGGTAAGCAACTGCCAAGGTAAGCACCCGCCCCCGTAGAAGAGGAAGCGCTTCTTCTTCTACGGTAAGCAACCACCCGCCCGCGTAGAAGAAGAAGAAGCGCGCGGATATTACGTTTCATTTCCTTTGTGTGTTTACATCTGTAAAGACCACAAAATGGCTCCTACTAAGCGACAGGTTTCCAAGACGCAATCTCTCCATCCGCACACGGACTACTATTTCACAGCAACTGCCTAAAGACTTTCAAGAAAAGCTGGCTACTTTCCGTGCATATTGTAAAAACAAGATAGCTGAAAAAAAGATCCGGCCAGAGAACATTATCAACATGGACGAGGTTCCACTGACTTTTGATATTCCTGTGAACCGCACTGTGGATACAACGGGAGCACGTACGGTGAATATTCGCACCACAGGGAATGAGAAGTCATCCTTCACTGTGGTTCTAGCTTGCCATGCTAATGGCCAGAAACTTCCACCCATGGTGATATTCAAAAGGAAGACCTTGCCAAAAGAGACCTTTCCAGCCGGCGTCATCATAAAAGCTAACTCGAAGGGATGGATGGATGAAGAAAAGATGAGCGAGTGGTTAAGGTAAGTTTACGCGAAGAGGCCGGGTGGCTTTTTTCACGCAGCTCCGTCCATGTTGATATACGACTCCATGTGCGCCCACATCACGCTGGTTTTTAATATATTATTAAAGTTTGACTGACCTATCTGACTGGTTTTTTGACATTCCTTTAGCGCAGTTAGATGCGGCTTATAACACGGGGCGGCTTATAGGTGGACAAAATTTTGAAATATGCCGTTCATTGAAGGCGCGGCTTATAACCCAGGGCGCCTTATGGTGCGGAAAATACGGTATATGTGACAGCAGCAGTATAAAATAGAGAGGAAATAGAAAATAGACATTATAAACATTATAAACAAAGAGAAGTAGCTAACATGTACATGTACACGATACACGTATCTCTTATGTGTGACTGCCATCATATTGCAGTCTACACGTATCTCTTATGTGTGACTGCCATCTACTGGTCACACTTAACATTTCACCATGTGCCAAATAAAATAGCTTCAAGGTCGGTAAGCATAACCAAAATGATTCCGCACCGGGTTATAAGGCGCATTGTCGAGTTTTGGGAAAATTAAAGTGCGCCTTATAGTCTGAAAAATAAGGTATATAGTCACTGCTGTTTGGGATTAGAAGCCGGTTAATGCTAATGTTAATAAGCTAACCTGGTAATAGTGTGTCTGCATATTATTATGGGATACAAGGAAGGCGGTTTGTTGGCTGAAGTCATTGACACGTCGTAGAGGACGGATCAACGTGTTTACTCGCTGCACGCTAAGTGTCTTTCACGTGTCCTTCCTATGGCGAGTGACTAGCGGTCCATGTTAGCTTCGCAAACATTCTAATTGCGTTAAATGGGGAAAAACGAGGGGTGGGTGGGGGGTGGTTAAGGGGGGGGGAGATTAAAATCCATTAAAGTGTTGTGTGCGGGTATGCTATTCCCGGGATGGTGCTTTTGTTGGCGTTGGCAAGGCAGAGTTTCTCCTTGAAACCCCACAAACCTTGTCATTGTGTCTACCTAAAAAAAAAAAAACCTCGCCGTCTTTTATTCGCTGTCACGCTCGCTTTGCATCCCTTTTTTTTTTTGGCGATCGCCTCTCTCCATCCTTCTTACTGTCTTTGTGTGTCACTCCCATTCTCTCTCCGTCTATCTCGCCTTTGTAGCCTCGCTCTCTTCCCTCTTGTCAGATAAGCTCACTGGGGGAGACTTTAGAGGACTCTCCATCTGTGTATAAATAGCTCCGGATGAATTATTGAGGGACCCGGGGTTGCTAATAATCCCGCAGGACCCATCTGACAATGACACGGGAAGATGGAGGGAAAACAATTACGCAGGGTTTCTCCTTCAGAAGAGGCGGCCTCTGGGAGCCTCCTCGCCGGGACCCAACATCTTGGCTAATAAACCCAATTAAATCTCCGGAATCAATCGGGCCCCCGAGGGCGTCGTCTCTCTCTCCCTCCCCCGGACGGCGTGCCACCGCAGGAAGTGTAATGATCGTCCTCTCGCAGGTCGGCGAGACAGGACGGGGACAGGACGGGATGTCCGCCGAGGCAGGATAATAGGACGGAGGAAGGGAAAGGAGAATATTAATGGGAGTGTTTATCCTGTAAGTGTTTGACTCCGGGGACAAGACACGGGAGCACAGACTCTGTGTTCCCCCGTGACACGTCCCATTCCTCGCCAGACACACTTTTGAGTAATGGAGGCGACACCCGACATGTGTCGCCGACGTACGCCGTCCATCCGTCTTCTCGTCCGTCGCTAATTGGGTCGGAGACGGATGTAACGCTTTAAAGCCGCGGTGTAAAGCAAACAGGAAGTCAAAAGCAAGTATCTTGAGGTTACTCAGCGTATTTTTGGACCACTTATGATGATTGTGTTCTACATTTAAAACACTTTCTTTTAGAACCCCTTGCCAACCCTCTCGGATTTTCCGGGAGACTCCCGAAATTGCTGTGGGGCTGTCTTGGTTGACAAGACTCTGCAGCATCGCGTGGACATCGGGGGCGGTACCTCTGGATTGGCAGACCGGGGTGGTGGTTCCTATCTTTAAGAAGGGGAACCGGAGGGTGTGTTCCAACTATCGTGGGATCACACTCCTCAGCCTTCCCGGTAAAGTCTATTCAGGTGTACTGGAGAGGAGGCTACGCCGGATAGTCGAACCTCGGATTCAGGAGGAACAGTGTGGTTTTCGTCCTGGTCGTGGAACTGTGGACCAGCTCTATACTCTCGGCAGGGTCCTTGAGGGTGCATGGGAGTTTGCCCAACCAGTCTACATGTGCTTTGTGGACTTGAAGAAGGCATTCGACCGTGTCCCTCGGGAGGTCGGGTGGGGAGTGCTCAGAGAGTATGGGGTATCGGACTGTCTGATTGTGGCAGTCCGCTCCCTGTACAATCAGTGCCAGAGCTTGGTCCGCATTGCCGGCAGTAAGTCGGACACGTTTCCAGTGAGGGTTGGACTCCGCCAAGGCTGCCCTTTGTCACCGATTCTGTTCATAACTTTTATGGACAGAATTTCTAGGCGCAGTCAAGGCGTTGAGGGGATCTGGTTTGGTGGCTGCAGGATTAGGTCTCTGCTATTTGCAGATGATGTGGTCCTGATGGCTTCCTCCGGCCAAGATCTTCAGCTCTCACTGGATCGGTTCGCAGCCGAGTGTGAAGCGACTGGGATGGGAATCAGCACCTCCAAGTCCGAGTCTATGGTTCTCTCCCGGAAAAGGGTGGAGTGCCATCTCCGGGTTGGGGAGGAGACCCTGCCCCAAGTGGAGGAGTTCAAGTACCTAGGAGTCTTGTTCACGAGTGAGGGAAAAGTGGATCGTGAGATCGACAGGCGGATCGGTGCGGCGTCTTCAGTAGTCCGGACGCTGTATCGATCCGTTGTGGTGAAGAAGGAGCTGAGCCGGAAGGCAAAGCTCTCAATTTACCGGTCGATCTACGTTCCCATCCTCACCTATGGTCATGAGCTTTGGGTTATGACCGAAAGGACAGGATCACGGGTACAAGCGGCCGAAATGAGTTTCCTCGGCCGAGTGGCGGGGCTCTCCCTTAGAGATAGGGTGAGAAGCTCTGTCATCCGGGGGGAGCTCAAAGTAAAGCCGCTGCTCCTCCACATCGAGAGGAGCCAGATGAGGTGGTTTGGGCATCTGGTCAGGATGCCACCCGAGCGCCTCCCTAAGGAGGTGTTTAGGGCATGTCCGACCGGTAGGAGGCCACGAGGAAGACCCAGGACACGTTGGGAAGACTATGTCTCCCGGCTGGCCTGGGAACGCCTCGGGATCCCCCGGGAGGAGCTGGACGAAGTGGCTGGGGAGAGGGAAGTCTGGGCTTCCCTGCTTAGGCTGCTGCCCCCGCGACCCGACCTCGGATAAGCGGAAGAAGATGGATGGATGGATGGATATATATATATATATATATATATATATATATATATATATATATATATATATATATATATATATATATATATATATATATCCATCCATCCATCCATATATATATATATATATATATATATATATATATATATATATATATATATATATATATATATCTATCCATCCATCCATATATATATATATATATATATATATATATATATATATATATATATATATATATATATATATATCCATCCATCCATATATATATATATATATATATATATATATATATATATATATATATATATATATATATATATATATATATCCATCCATCCATCCATCTTCTTCCGCTTATCCGAGGTCGGGTCGCGGGGGCAGCAGCCTAAGCAGGGAAGCCCAGACTTCCCTCTCCCCAGCCACTTCGTCCAGCTCCTCCCGGGGGATCCCGAGGCGTTCCCAGGCCAGCCGGGAGACATAGTCTTCCCAACGTGTCCTGGGTCTTCCTCGTGGCCTCCTACCGGTCGGACATGCCCTAAACACCTCCTTAGGGAGGCGCTCGGGTGGCATCCTGACCAGATGCCCAAACCACCTCATCTGGCTCCTCTCGATGTGGAGGAGCAGCGGCTTTACTTTGAGCTCCCCCCGGATGACAGAGCTTCTCACCCTATCTCTAAGGGAGAGCCCCGCCACTCGGCCGAGGAAACTCATTTCGGCCGCTTGTACCCGTGATCTTGTCCTTTCGGTCATAACCCAAAGCTCATGACCATAGGTGAGGATGGGAACGTAGATCGACCGGTAAATTGAGAGCTTTGCCTTCCGGCTCAGCTCCTTCTTCACCACAACGGATCGATACAGCGTCCGGACTACTGAAGACGCCGCACCGATCCGCCTGTCGATCTCACGATCCACTTTTCCCTCACTCGTGAACAAGACTCCTAGGTACTTGAACTCCTCCACTTGGGGCAGGGTCTCCTCCCCAACCCGGAGATGGCACTCCACCCTTTTCCGGGAGAGAACCATAGACTCGGACTTGGAGGTGCTGATTCCCATCCCAGTCGCTTCACACTCGGCTGCGAACCGATCCAGTGAGAGCTGAAGATCTTGGCCGGAGGAAGCCATCAGGACCACATCATCTGCAAATAGCAGAGACCTAATCCTGCAGCCACCAAACCAGATCCCCTCAACGCCTTGACTGCGCCTAGAAATTCTGTCCATAAAAGTTATGAACAGAATCGGTGACAAAGGGCAGCCTTGGCGGAGTCCAACCCTCACTGGAAACGTGTCCGACTTACTGCCGGCAATGCGGACCAAGCTCTGACACTGATCGTACAGGGAGCGAACTGCCACAATAAGACAGTCCGATACCCCGTACTCTCTGAGCACTCCCCACGGTCGAATGCCTTCTCCAAGTCCACAAAGCACATGTAGACTGGTTGGGCAAACTCCCATGCACCCTCAAGGACCCTGCCGAGAGTATAGAGCTGGTCCACAGTTCCACGACCAGGACGAAAACCACACTGTTCCTCCTGATTCCGAGGTTCGACTATCCGGCGTAGCCTCCTCTCCAGTACACCTGAATAGACTTTACCGGGAATGCTGAGGAGTGTGATCCCACGATAGTTGGAACACACCCTCCGGTTCCCCTTCTTAAAGAGAGGAACCACCACCCCGGTCTGCCAATCCAGAGGTACCGCCCCCGATGTCCACGCGAGAGTCTTGTCAACCAAGACAGCCCCACAGCAATTTCGGGAGTCTCCCGGAAAATCCGAGAGGGTTGGCAAGGGGTTCTAAAAGAAAGTGTTTTAAATGTAGAACACAATCATCATAAGTGGTCCAAAAATACGCTGAGTAACCTCAAGAAACTTGCTTTTGACTTCCTGTTTGCTTTACACCGCGGCTTTAAAGCGTTACATCCGTCTCCGACCCAATTAGCGACGGACGAGAAGACGGATGGACGGCGCATTACGGCTGCCGTAGTCAGACGTACTGTGCTTCAACATACGGGTATTATTAAGCTGTGTGTTTGAGGACCCCAAAATGGCACCATACTGTAAAACACTGTAAAAACGTCGGGGTGGGAAGGGGGGCGTGGTTGGGGGCGTGGCTAAGAGGGGAGGAGTATATATATATATATATATATATATATATATATATATATATATATATATATATATATATATATATATATATATAATATATATATAGCTAGAATTCACTGAAAGTGAAGTATTTTCTTATACAGTATATATATATATATATATATATATATATATATATATATATATATATATATATATATATATATGTATATATATATATATATATATATATATATATATATATATATATATATATACTCCTCCCCTCTTAGCCACGCCCCCAACCACGCCCCCCTTCCCACCCCGACGTTTTTACAGTGTTTTACAGTATGGTGCCATTTTGGGGTCCTCAAACACACAGCTTAATAATACCCGTATGTTGAAGCACAGTACGTCTGACTACGGCAGCCGTAATGCGCCGACAATCCATCAAGCGGTGTGGCTTTGTAGCTTACCAAAGTTGTACTAAAACATTTTGACGGATTTTTGAGCACTGTGTGTAATGTTGTATATTCTCGATGAAACGTGAACGTTTTGGGCTTGCTTGCTAGCAGGCGTCAACTTGCAGTCCACACATATCTCTTATGCGTGACTATCATCTACTGGTCACACTTATCATTACACCGTGTACCAAATAAAATTAATTTGAGGTCGGTAAGCACAACCACGGGTTATAGGGTGCGCTGTCAGTTTTTGAGAAAATGAAAGGATTTTAGGTGCGCCTTACAATCCAAAAACTATTGTGGTTATGATTAAACATCAAGTACCAGTCTGTAAAGAAAGCAAAGAACACACTTGGTTCAACTGGGCTTTATATTTACCCATCATATGTACATTCCCTACATCACCGTGCAAATTGGCTGCACTTTGAGCAAAGGTTATAGGAAGTGTCCAATATTGACATGCTAGCGAAAGGAACTGATGCCCTTTAAAAGAGCATACAAAGCCAGGAATGATATTTAGGATTAAAGTGCAGCACTTTAAAAGCTCATCTTCCTTCCTGCTAAGAATCCTAGCTCAACCTAAAGTACAGTGCTACCTCGGTTTTGTTATCAATCCATTACAAAGCTCAATCGTATTTCCCATAGAATTGAAACCTCGTTAGTCTGTTCCCAAATACTTTTTTTTAGAGAATAATCACAGTTTTTCATAAATGAGACTCAGAAGTGTAAGACATCAACTGGACAGCAGTTATCAATACAAGCTCACTGTTGAAAGTTTAGTATGAACTAGGGTTGTACGGTATACCGGTACTAGTATAGTATTGCGGTGCTAATGAATCAAAAACGGTACTATACTCTGTTTGAAAAGTACCGGTTCCCAACGGGCATGACGGCTCGCCATCACGGAGCATGTTCGGCAGCGCACACACACGGAGTACTTACAAGCAGACACAGTGTGTAGACAGAAAAGGGAGAACGGACGCATTTTGGTGTAAAAAGTAAAGATAAAGGTGAAGTTATAACACTGAAACGCCCTCAGGAACACACACCTAAGTACTTAAAATTGGCACTGTTGAGTACCGGTATCGATTCCCAGGTACCAGGAATTGGTGACGAACCGATTCAAATGTGAAAGGTAACCATCCCCAATTAACATGATATTTATGATTGTCGTGGTTGGCTCTGGTTCCTGTTCATTTATCATCCCATTCTGGCAGATCCAGGCCATAAATATAGCAGAGCAGAAAGTGTCAAAGTCCAGGTGGCAGCTGAGTCATCTGTTTAGTACACAGCTTTTGAATGAGACAATTAGGGCCATTCACAAAAAAAAAAACAAGGTACATTGAGGAAAAAAAACGCTTTGCTATGTATATTTATATATATATATATATATATATATATATATATATATATATATATATATATATATATATATATATATATATATATATATATATATATATATAAATTGTTGCGTTTTGGACCAGTTGTTCCTCCCAGGGAATTCAAGTCACAATTCGCTCCCAAGCTCTTTACGACACTTAAAGCTGAGTTGAAAAACCACCAGAGACAGAATAGGTATTTTTTGTTGTATATTTTCAAAGCTTTGGCAATATACATTGATTGAGACCAGTCTAACCCTAGAACATTCTATTGCGCCTCCCAAAATGGTCTGTCTTCCCAACGCCAAAAACCCCTCTTTCCTTCCCACCTCCCTAGCCATAATACAAGCACAACGTCTCCCTAGCCATAATACATTCCAAAGAACTCAAGGTTAACACACACAGTTCACTTGCTGACAGAGCATCAAGAGAAGAAATGGAAAACACGAGCTGTTTTCAAATATGACTAAGAAATAAAAGAAGTACAACTTAAATTCGGATATATGTAAATATCTGCCTCCGACAATATATATATATATACTGTCAAAGCGCTTTGAGTACCTTGAAGGTAGAAAAGCGCTATACAAGTATAACCCATTTATTATCGTTTATATATATATATATATATATATATATATATATATATATATATATATATATATATATATATATGACTGAAGATTGAAATATATATATTTTTTTTTTATATATATATATATATATATATATATATATATATATATGTGTGGGAAAAAAATCACAAGACTATTTCATCTCTACAGGCCTGTTTCATGAGGGGGGGGTCCCTCAATCATCAGGAGATTTTAATGGGAGCATTCACATACCATGGTTTGTATAGGGCACAGAGTGGGTGGGTACAGGCTGGCGTAGGGGCGTGGTGATTGGCTCATGTGTTACCTAGGAGGTGTTTCCGTCTGTGGCGGCATGCTGTTACAATTTCGCTGCGCTTGTTGAGGGATGACAGGTCTGGACGGTAAATAATAAACAGTTTCTCTTTCAAGCATAGGTTGCATCTTTTATTACCACTATTGTAAGGTGTGCTGGATGCAAGAATATTCAACATTATTGTCTTTGAGGTCCCAAATGTGTTTGCTGAGTTCTGTGGTATTCCGCAGGTTTTGGTTCCTGAAAGAAGCCTTGTGATTGTTCCATCTGGTTTTAAACTCTCCCTCGGTTAATCCTACATATGTGTCGGATGTGTTAATGTCCTTGCGTATTACCTTAGATTGGTAGACAACTGATGTTTGTAAGCACCCCCCGTTGTGAGGGCAATCAGGTTTCTTTCGACAGTTACAGCCTTTGTTGGTTTTGGAGTCGCTCTGTCCGGGGGCCGACGGCTCATTTGCAATTGTTTTGTTGTGGTTTGAGATGATTTGTCGTATATTGTTCATACAGCTGTAGCTCAATTTAATGTTGTTCTTGTTGAATACTTTTCTTAGGGTGTTGTCTTTGGGAAAGTGTTTGTCAATCAGATTGAGGAATTTTTGTCCAATTTTAGTTGAGACGTTTTTGCTGTATGGGGGGTTGTACCAGATGATGTCGTTTCGTTTTCTGTTCTTTTTTGGCTGGTTTCCTGGCGTGGGTTCATAGGTGAGGGTGAAATTGTATCCGCTTTCATCAAGGGCTTTTTGGTACGGGGGGGTTGCTTGGTCAAATTCAGCTTTGCTAGATGACAGCATCGATAGCCTTTTATTAATTCCGGTAGGTGTTCTTTTCGTGGTGGTGGGTGGGTGGTTGCTGTCATGGTGCACGTATTGGAGTGTTGTGTTGGGTTTCGTGAATGGTTGGTAGCTGTTATTTCTCAGGTTGAAAGTGACGTCAAGGAAGTTGACGGTTTGCTTGTTGGCTTCAATCGTGATCCGTAGGCCGTTCTCTTTGAAAATGTGGCATATGCGCTTCTTGGTATTCTCGCTGCTCCTTGGCGAGGCGCGACACACTGCCAGTCCGTCATCACGGTAAATACCAAGGTTCAGATTGAGGCTAGCGAGCTGGGAGAGGAGGAAACTCCCAACGAGTTCACACGTTTCTGCTCCGTCAAAACTTCCCATAGTGACGTCAAATGTTGCATTGTTCTTTTTTTTGCCATGGTGTACTGTTGTGGATGAGAATGGAGTTTTTTGCGTGGATGATGATGTTTCTTTATATATATATATATATATATATATATATATATATATATATATATATATATATATATAAATATTCAGTCAAAGACAGCCCTACATTGCATAGAGATGTGTGATATTATATATATATATATATATATATTTATATATATATATATATATATATATATATATATATATATATATATATATATATATATATATATATATATATATATATATGTATATGTATGTATGTTTATGTGTGTGTGTTTGTTTTGTTGTTTGTGTGCCAACCTATTGAAGAAATCACGTCCAAATAGGAAGAGGAATTAATTCGGAGAAGGCAAAAAAACAGATGTGATCAGTAAAATGCTCCGCTGGCGTCCCAGCAGCTTTAATGAATTTGGCAGGAAAATGATAAAAGCCCACAAATCTCCGTTTTACTATCTGCTGTACAATTGTTGAAGTATTCAGCGGAGGCCAGTTAGTTACAGTACATCAAGGTGAGGAGTTCAGACTCCGACTCATTCTGCCTTTAATCATTCATGTCACAGGAAGCTAAAAATGGGTCACTCAGACATTTTCATGACAAAATGTTTCAGGTAAGATATGGCACTTTGTCCCACTGGATATTTGGGACACACACACACACACACACACACACACACACACACACACACACACACACACACACACACACACACACACACACACAACACTGATAGTTTTAGCTTTGTTCTGTTGGACTTTTACACATTCAAGCTCAAACTTCTCATGCACTCCAACCAGAGTCCAGTTGGTGTATCTTCTGTCACCACCCTTGCTGGATGAGTACCGGAGGTCCAGGGTGTGTGTGTGTGTGTGTGTGTGCGTGTGTGTGTGTGTGTTTGACACTGTCCTAATGATGCATTTTCTAGTCCATTGATTCCGAGGCTCTGCTCTCCAGTAAATCCTTCACATGCAACACATTAAAGCTCGCCCTTTTTCCCTCCTTCGCCAATCGATTAGCACAGCTTAGAGACAGCCTCTCTGGGAAGCAGGGCGAGAGATGCCACTTGTTATCTTTAGGGGCGCTCTCTCTCTCTCACACACACTACTTTAAAACAAACAAAATACCTCCACCAGAGAGTCCATGTTTTCATCAGACTGGTTTTGTTGTTTGTTTGTTTGTTTTTTGGTTTATAGCACAGCGTTGTTGTATTCCAAGGATGCTCCCGCACATTTTTGGTCAAAACTCCACGCACTTAATGTAAAAGTTCCCCAAAGGTCGCGTCAAGCTGACATCGACATGTCTGCCCTCGCTACTCATTTACAGCGTGTGCAGCTCTATAGATAGTTAACACATACTTGCCAACCCTCCCGAATTTTCCGGGAGACTCCCGAAATTCAGCGCCAATCCCGAAAACCTCCCGGGACAAATATTCTCCCGAAAATTTCCCGATTTTCAGCCGGAGCTGGAGGCCACGCCTCCTCCAGCTCCATGTGGACCTGAGTGAGGACAGACTTTTTTTCAGGGTGACAAGAAATAAATCATCCAGACTAGAGATAAATTGTATTATTATGTTTATCTTACCTAAAAATAAATATATTTATTATTTAAAAAAAAAAAAAAAAAATACATTTTTACTATATTTTGCTAAAAACATCAACATTTATTGTATTTTTATTTTTATTTTTTCTGACTCCTTATTACATCCAGCCATAGAATTATACATTAAAATAAACATATTCGAAATAATTCATTCTAAATTATCATAATAATTCATTTAAAATGACCATATTTAATTATTAAAATAATTGCTTGTTTATCAACAACTTTGGCATTTTAGTCATTATATTTTGAAGCTCTCAGAAGCCAAGTTATGTTATATTCCTTAATATTTATTTATGCAAGTTTGAAGTATCAATTATCTAAACACAGTTTTGTTTGCATATTTTCAGGATATATATATATATATATATATATATATATATACATATATATATATATATATATATATATATATATATATATATATATATATATATATATATATATATATATATATGTCTTAATAAGGTTATCCAAAAAATAGTGCTCGATACCGTAGTAGAGCGCAATATATGTATGTGTGGGAAAAAAAAATCACAAGACTACTTCATCTCTACAGGCCTGTTTCATGAGGGGTTCCCTCAATCATCAGGAGACTTGTACCAAAGTAGACCAGTAGCACTATAGTAAAATGAGCTTCACTATAGTAAAATAAACTTCACTATAGTAAAATGAGCTTCTAGGAGACTATTTGTACCAAAGTAGACCAGTAGTATTATATTAAAATGAGCTTCACGATAATAAAATGAGCTTCAAAGAGAGTATTTGTACCAAAGTAGACCAGTAGTACTATAGTAAAATGAGCTTCACTATAGTAAAATGAGCTTCACTATAGTAAAATGAGCTTCTAAGAGACTACTTGTACCAAAGTATACCAGTAATACTATAGTAAAATGAGCTTCATTATAGTAACATGAGCTTCACTATAGTAAAATGAGCTTCACTATTGTAAAATTAGCTTCTAAGAGACTACTTGTACCAAAGTAGACCAGTAGTATTTTAGTAAAATGAGTTTCACTATAATAAAATGAGCTTCCAAGAGAGTATTTGTACCAAAGTAGACCAGTAGCACTATAGTAAAATGAGCTTCACTATAGTAAAATGAGCTTCAAAGAGACTACTTGTACCATAGTAGACCAGTAGCACTCTAGTAAAATGAGCTTCACTATAGTAAAATGAGCTTCACTATAGTAAAATGAGCTTCCAAGAGACTACTTGTACCAAAGTAGACCAGTAGTACTGTAGTAAAATGAGCTTCACTATAGTAAAATGAGCTTCTAAGAGACTATTTGTACCAAAGTAGACCAGTAGTACTATAGTAAAATGAGCTTCACTATAGTAAAATGAGCTTCTAAGAGACTACTTGTACCATAGTAGACCAGTAGCACTCTAGTAAAATGAGCTTCACTATAGTAAAATGAGCTTCTAGGAGACTATTTGTACCAAAGTAGACCAGTAGTATTATAGTAAAATGAGCTTCATTATAGTAAAATGAGCTTCATTATAGTAAAATGAGCTACACTATAGTAAAATGAGTGTCAAAGAGACTACTTGTACCAAAGTAGACCAGTAGTATTATAGTAAAATGAGCTTCACTCTAGTAAAATGAGCTTCAAAGAGACTACTTGTACCATAGTAGACCAGTAGCACTCTAGTAAAATGAGCTTCACTATAGTAAAATGAGCTTCTAAGAGACTACTTGTACCAAAGTAGACCAGTAGTACTATAGTAAAATGAGCTTCACTATAGTAAAATGAGCTTCCAAGAGACTACTTGTACCAAAGTAGACCAGTAGTACTGTAGTAAAATGAGCTTCACTATAGTAAAATGAGCTCCTAGGAGACTATTTGTACCAAAGTAGACCAGTAGTATTATAGTAAAATGAGCTTCACTATAATAAAATGAGCTTCAAAGAAAGTATTTGTACCAAAGTAGACCAGTAGCACTATAGTAAAATGAGCTTCACTATAGTAAAATGAGCTTCTAAGAGACTATTTGTACCAAAGTAGACCAGTAGCACTCTAGTAAAATGAGCTTCACTATAGTAAAATGAGCTTCACTATAGTAAAATGAGCTTCCAAGAGACTATTTGTACCAAAGTAGACCAGTAGTACTATAGTAAAATGAGCTTCACTATAATAAAATGAGCTTCCAAGAGAGTATTTGTACTAAAGTACACCAGTAGCACTATAGTAAAATGAGCTTCACTATAGTAAAATGTATATTTGATGTTATTTGCAAGTGTACGCTTATTGCTGGCGCTCTCAGCTTCTGCCACATTCCCACATAAGCACACATTCCGTACTAAAGTCACACATTGGCAGGAGAAATAGGCCACTTTTCTGAGGGATTACGGCGACTTAAAGGCACTGAATGGGACATGGGCTCTTTGGACAAACTATTACTTCCCATTAATCTGCTGCTAGCTACCTTTAAACTAATTAAATAGCTATTTCTTGGTGATATTTACGAGGAGAAATCCCGACCTTTAAAACCATCGGACCAAATAGGAGGGGGAATGTGTGTTAGGGGAAAAGAATGAGCTTTGCATTCAGTGACAATTGACCAAAATCCTTTATAGGAATTGTATTTTATTTTATTCATGAGCTCGTATGTCACAACTAGGGTTGTAGGGTATACCGGTACTTCTAAAAAGTACCGGTCCTCCCCAACCTTTTTTGTAAATTAACAAGTACATTAATAATCAATTTTTACAGTTTGTCCTTTATAATGTGTACAAAATAATAGGTGTATAAATGACACAATATGTTACTGCAAACGTCAGCAGACTAATTAGGAGTCTTTGTTTGTTTACTTACTACTAAAAGACAAGTTGTCTAGTATGTTTACTATTTTATTTAAGGACTAAATTGCAATAATAAACATATGTTTCATGTACCAAAATATTTGTTGTTAAAATAAAGCCAATATTGCCATTTTTTGTGGTCCCATTTATTTAAAAATGTATCGAAATACATTTTGGTACCGGGACCGGTACCAAAATATTGCTATCGGGACAATCCTAGTCACAACACAGAGTATGTGTAAAAATGTAAATAAGCCAAACAATATATACAAAACTTGATCGTATTAGTGTATGTATTTATATATGTATAATGCATATGTTCCCTTTGACTGTACATGTACTGTTAATGTATAATGTATTCATATTATTCACATGTGAATAATACTGTATAATAGACTGTATTTATGTTATTCACATGTGAATAATGCTGTATAATAGACTGTATTTTTATTATTCACATGTGAATAATGCTGTATAATAGACTGTATTTATATTATTCACATGTGAATAATGCTGTATAATAGACTGTATTTATGTTATTCACATGTGAATAATGCTGTATAATAGACTGTATTTATGTTATTCACATGTGAATAATACTGTATAATAGACTTTATGTATGTTATTCACATGTGAATAATGCTGTATAATTGACTGTATTTATATTATTCACATGTGAATAATGCTGTATAATTGACTGTATTTATATGATTAACATGTGAATAATATTGTATAATAGACTGTATTTATACTATTCACATGTGAATAATGCTGTATAATTGACTCTATTTATATTAATCACATTTGAATAATACTGTATAATAGACTGTATTTATGTTATTCACATGTGAATAATGCTGTATAATAGACTTTTTATATTCACATGTGAATAATGCTGTATAATAGACTGTATTTATATGATTCACATGTGAATAATGTTGTATAATAGACTGTATTTATATTATTCACATGTGAATAATGCTGTATAATAGACTGTATTTATGTTATTCACATGTGAATAATGCTGTATAATTGACTGTATTTACATGATTCACATGTGAATAATATTGTATAATAGACTGTATTTATTCTATTCACATGTGAATAATGCTGTATAATTGACTCTATTTATATTATTCACATTTGAATAATACTGTATAATAGACTGTATTTATGTTATTCACATGTGAATAATGTTGTATGATACACTGTATTTATGTTATTCACATGTGGATAATGCTGTATAATTGACTGTATTTATATTATTCACATTTGAATAATACTGTATAATAGACTGTATTTATGTTATTCACATGTGAATAATACTGTATAATAGACTGTATGTATGTTATTCACATGTGAATAATGCTGTATAATAGACTGTATTTATGTTATTCACATGTGAATAATGCTGTATAATTGACTCTATTTATATTATTCACATTTGAATAATACTGTATAATAGACTGTATTTATGTTATTCACATGTGAATAATGTTGTATGATAGACTGTATTTATGTTATTCACATGTGAATAATGCTGTATAATAGACTTTTTATATTCACATGTGAATAATGCTGTATAATAGACTGTATTTATATGATTCACATGTGAATAATGCTGCATAATAGACTGTATTTATGTTATTCACATGTGAATAATGCTGTATAATTGACTGTATTTATGTTTTTCACATGTGAATAATACTGTATAATAGACTGTATTTATGTTATTCACATGTGAATAATGCTGTATAATAGACTTTTTATATTCACATGTGAATAATGCTGTATAATAGACTGTATTTATGTTATTCACATGTGAATAATGCTGTATAATAGACTGTATTTATATTATTCACATGTGAATAATGCTGTATAATAGACTGTATTTATGTTATTCACATGTGAATAATGTTGCATAATAGACTGTATTTATATTATTCACATGTGAATAATGCTGTATAATAGACTGTATTTATATTATTCACATGTGAATAATGCTGTATAATAGACTGTATTTATGTTATTCACATGTGAATAATGCTGTATAATAGACTGTATTTATGTTATTCACATGTGAATAATGCTGTATAATAGACTGTATTTATGTTATTCACATGTGAATAATGCTGTATAATAGACTGTATTTATATTATTCCCACATGAATAATTCTGTATAATAGACTGTATTTGTGTTATTCACATGTGAATAATGCTGCATAATAGACTGTATGTATATTATTCACATGCAAAATATACTAAAGTGTTTATTGTCTATTAAAAGCAAACTGTTGTGCTGAATTTCCCCCAGGGATCAATAAAGTACTTTCTATCCTATTCTATTCTAATTAACAGGTCTATCAAAGTTACTGCATTATGTCATGATCCGTGGTCCGGATCATGTTTTTGTTATGTTCTGTTAGTTTAATCTCCATAGTTCCTGTTTTTTGTGCACTCTTGTTTGTTTTGGTTGCCATGGTTGCATATGATTTTCACCTGCCGCTGGTGTTCGGACGCTCACCTGGCTCTAATCAAGAGACTATTTCAATCGCCTTTGCCAGTCAGTCGGCCTGGCGTCATTGCTGGTTTCAGGTCTGATTCCATAGTTATGCTAGTTGCTCCATGCCATAGTTTGGTTATTTGTTTCATGCCACAGTTTCATGTTTGTTTCTTGCTACGCCATAGCTTATGCTAGTAGTTTACTTTAACTCCAAGTGCGATCAGCCTTGTTTTCCGTTTTTTGGTACCTTTTTGAGAGAAAATAATTAAATATGTTCCTACCTGCAAGCCTTGTCCGGAATAGTCCGTTTGCATCCTGGGAGAACAAACCTCGCAGTAAGCTGCGAAAACCACGTCGTGACACATTAACTCATGTGAAAAAATGATGGCATTAATCTTGCATTAATGCAGATTAATCGCACAATTATGTTGACATGACCCTTAAGGGTGCATGGAGTTTGCCCAACCAGTCTACAGCTGATCCGCCCGGAGTTCCTTAAGGCTCTGGATGCTGTGGGGCTGTCTTGGTTGACAAGACTCTGCAGCATCGCGTGGACATCGGGGGCGGTACCTCTGGATTGGCAGACCGGGGTGGTGGTTCCTCTCTTTAAGAAGGGGAACCGGAGGGTGTGTTCCAACTATCGTGGGATCACACTCCTCAGCCTTCCCGGTAAGGTCTATTCAGGTGTACTGGAGAGGAGGCTACGCCGGATATTCGAACCTCAGATTCAGGAGGAACAGTGTGGTTTTCGTCCTGGTCGTGGAACTGTGGACCAGCTCTATACTCTCGGCAGGGTCCTTGAGGGTGCATGGGAGTTTGCCCAACCAGTCTACATGTGTTTTGTGGACTTGGAGAAGGCATTCGACCGTGTCCCTCGGGAAGTCCTGTGGGGAGTGCTCAGAGAGTATGGGGTATCGGACTGTCTGATTGTGGCAGTCCGCTCCCTGTATGATCAGTGTCAGAGCTTGGTCCGCATTGCCGGCAGTAAGTCGGACACGTTTCCAGTGTTGCCCTTTGTCACCCATTCTGTTCAGAACTTTTATGGACAGAATTTCTAGGCGCAGTCAAGTCGTTGAGGGGATCTGGTTTGGTGGCTGCAGGATTAGGTCTCTGCTTTTTGCAGATGATGTGGTCCTGATGGCTTCATCTGGCCAAGATCTTCAGCTCTCACTGGATCGGTTCGCAGCCGAGTGTGAAGCGACTGGGATGAGAATCAGCACCTCCAATTCCGAGTCCATGGTTCTCGCCCGGGAAAGGGTGGAGTGCCATCTCCGGGTTTGGGAGGAGATCTTTCCCCAAGTGGAGGAGTTCAAGTACCTCGGAGTCTTGTTCACGAGTGAGGGAAGAGTGGATGGTGAGATCGACAGGCGGATCGGTGCGGCGTCTTCAGTAATGCGGACGTTGTATCGATCCGTTGTGGTGAAGAAGGAGCTGAGCCGGAAGGCAAAGCTCTCAATTTACAGGTCGATCTACGTTCCCATCCTCACCTATGGTCATGAGCTTTGGGTTATGACCAAAAGGACAATATCACGGGTACTGAAATGAGTTCCCTCCGCCGGGTGGTGGGTCTCTCCCTTAGAGAAAGAGTGAGAAGCTCTGTCATCCGGGGGGAGCTCAAAGTAAAACCGCTGCTCCTCCTGATGGCTTCATCTGGCCAAGATCTTCAGCTCTCACTGGATCGGTTCGCAGCCGAGTGTGAAGCGACTGGGATGAGAATCAGCACTTTCAAGTCTGAGTGCATGGTTCTCGCCTGGAAAAGGGTGGAATGCCATCTCCAGGTTTGGGAGGAGATCTTGCCCCAAGGGGAGAAGTTCAAGTACCTCGGAGTCTTGTTCACGAGTGAGGGAAGAGTGGATGGTGAGATCGACAGGCGGATCGGTGCGGCGTCTTCAGTAATGCGGACGCTGTATCGATCCGTTGTGGTGAAGAAGGAAGGCAAAGCTCTCAATTTACCGGTCGATCTACGTTCCCATCCTCACCTATGGTCATGAGCTTTGGGTTATGACCGAAAGGACAAGATCACGGGTACTGAAATGAGTATCCTCCGCCGGGTGGCAGGTCTCTCCCTTAGAGATAGGGTGAGAAGCTCTGTCATTCGGGAGGAGCTCAAAGTAAAGCCGCTGCTCCTCCACATGGTTGAGGAGCCAGATGAGGTGGTTCGGGCATCTGGTCAGGATGCCACCCGAACGTCTCCCTAGGGAGGTGTTTAGGGCACGTCCGACCGGTAGGAGGCCGCGGGGAAGACCCAGGACACGTTGGGAAGACTATGTCTCCCGGCTGGCCTGGGAACGCCTCGGGATCTCCCGGGAAGAGCTGGACGAAGTGGCTGGGGAGAGGGAAGTCTGGGCTTCCCTGCTTAGGCTGCTGCCCCCGCGACCCGACCTCGGATAAGCGGAAGAAGATCAACGGATGGATGGATGATGGTAAAAGTACATTCATCCAAGCCGTCCTCCGAGAGAACTATTTAGTAACAACTAGTGTTATTATAGTTTCAGATCATTCGTGGAAGTGGAAATTGAATCCCTGTCTCTTTGAGTTCCATCCATCACCTGGATTTGAACCTTTTGTCTTCTTCTCCCCGGGTGGCTCACCTGCTTTGTCCTTCTCGCTTACAAATTCTTCCGGCAGCCGTCTGCATAGGCGACCGCAGGAGAGCGGCGAGCGCCATTACACTCCATTATAAACGTATCCGCCTCCTCTTTCATAACGCTGCCCCTTAGTTCTGCCTGCCGCCGCTGGAACCGTATCATGCCCAGGACCGCCGTTCCTTAATAATTCTGAATTCAAAGCCAAGTTTTACACCAGGAACAAAGAAGAAGCGCAGAGCTCGGAACAATTATTGAAGTTTTCTTTATTCGGGCTCCCTGTCCACTCACATCCGAGCGCTCTTCACCAAGTTCATATTGTGGGCTTTAAAGTGAGTTTTTTTTTATTAAATCGGGCTTTACAGCCGACAATTTAAGATTTTAGGATGATACGGGGAGAAAGTAGAAGTGTTCTTGTCCCCTGAAATAGCCTCCATCTGTGCTGGCTATTGTGAGTAATGATCTGAGGGGTCAGCATAGGTGAAGGGGATTTGAGAAATTGCTGCTCGCTTACTATTCCTCACAGAGGCCGGAGTACACTCTTAGAAATAAAAGTGCTAAGTAGAACCATATATGGTTCTTCGGCTCGTCCTCATAGGAGAACCCTTTTTGGCTCCAGGTAGAACCTTTTTATAAAGGTTCCACCTGGAACCCTTTTGGAGGGTTCTACCTAGAACTGTGTGTGTAAGGTTCCACCCAGAACCCCCCATGAGAGGTTCTACAAAGAACCCACGCAGGGAGTTCCACTAAGAACCCTTTCGTATTTCAAGGGTTTCATCTAGAACCCACACAGGGAGTTCCACTAAGAACCCTTTCGGATTTCAAGACTTTCATCTAGATCCCACGCAGGGAGTTCCACTAAGAACTCTTTCGTATTTCAAGGGTTTCATCTAGAACCCACACAGGGAGTTCCACTAAGAACCCTTTCATTTGTCAAGTGTTTCATCTAGAACCTATGCAGGGAGTTCCACTAAGAACCCTTTCATGTTTCAAGGGTTTCATCTAGAACCCACACAGGGAGTTCCACTAAGAACCCTTTTGTATTTCAAGGGTTTCATCTAGAACCCACGCAGGGAGTTCCACTAAGAACCCTTTTGTATTTCAAGACTTTCATCTAGAACCCACGCAGGGAGTTCCACTAAGAACCCTTTCGTATTTCAAGGGTTTCATCTAGAACCCACACAGGGAGTTCCACTAAGAACCCTTTTGTATTTCAAGACTTTCATCTAGAACCCACGCAGGGAGTTCCACTAAGAACCGTTTCGTATTTCAAGGGTTTCATCTAGAACCCACACAGGGAGTTCCACTAAGAACCCTTTCGTTTGTCAAGGGTTTCATCTAGAACCCATGCAGGGAGTTCCACTAAGAACCCTTTCATGTTTCAAGGGTTTCATCTAGAACTCATACAGGGAGTTCCACAAAGAACTATTTCATGTTTCAAGGGTTTCATCTAGACCTGACACAGGGGGTTCTAAAAACATCCCTTTTCAAAGGTTTTCACCGATAACCGTCTTGTCTTCTGAGGGTTCTATAAAGAACCATATTGTATTCTACAGATCAGTTTAGTTCATATTATATTGTGGTCATTTATCATGTTGACATTGAACAAACATTCAAAACATTTGAATGAGAAAAACATTTATTTAAAGATAGGCACCATTATTGGCAAATGTTATCAAGAGGTATGTCCCTGGTGACACAGGATCTTACCCATGCTTTCAACAATCCCTGAAGAACTCTTTCTTCCAAAAACGGTTCTCTGGATCAAAATAGTTCTTACTGGAACCCTTTTAAAACCAATTATTCAGAAAAGGGGTTTTAAAGGGTTCTCTGGATCAAAATGGTTCTTACTGGAACCATTAGCGTTACCAAGAACCCTTGAAAAACCCTTTCTTCGGGAAAGGGGTTTTCAGAAGCAAATGGTTCCAGTTAGAACCTCAGCCCTTGTAGAAAAACCCTTTTAGAACCCTTATTTCTAAGACTGTAGGGAGCTCTGGTCTTGCTTTTCAATTGGTACCAGACTCAGGGCAGGATATTCAACTACATTAAAGACAAGATATTTCATGTTCACACTGAGAAACTTCATTTTTTTGGGGCAAATAATCATGAATTTAGAATTTAATGGCAGCAACACATTGCAAAAAAGGCATTTTTACCAGTGTGTTACATGGCCTTTCCTTTTAACAACACTCAGTAAAGGTTTGGGAACTGAGGAGACACATTTTTGAAGTGGAATTCTTTCCCATTCTTGCTTGATGTACAGCTTAAGTTGTTCAACAGTCCGGGGGTCTCCGTTGTGGTATTTTTTGGGCCCAGCGAACCCGGCGGCGTTTCTGGGTGTTGTTGATAAATGGCTTTCGAGTTGCATAGTAGAGTTTTAACTTGCACTTACAGATGTAGCGACCAACTGTAGTTACCGACAGTGGTTTTCTGAAGTGTTCCTGAGCCCATGTGGTGATATCCTTTACACACTGATGTCGCTTGTTGATGCAGTACCGCCTCAGGCATCAAAGGTCTGTAATTTCATCGCTTACGTGCAGTGATTTCTCCAGGTTCTCTGAACCTTTTGATGATATTACTGAGCGTAGATGGTGAAATCCCTGAATTCCTTGCAATGGCTGGTTGAGAAATGTTGTTCTTTAACAATTTGCTCAGGCATTTGTTGACAAAGTGGTGACCCTCGCCCCGTCCTTGTTCGTGAATGACCGAGCATTTCATGGACGCTGCTTGTATACCCAATCATGGCACCCACCTGTTCCCAATTAGCCTGTTCACCTGTGGGATGTTCCAAATAAGTCTTTTCATGAGCATTCCTCAACTTTCTCACTCTTTTTTGCCACTTGTGCCAGCTTTTTTGAAACGTGTCGCAGGCATCAAATTCCAAATGAGCTAATATTTGCAAAAAATAACTAATTTTCTCAGTGCGAACATGAAATATCTTTTCTTTGCAGTCTATTCAATTGAATATAAGTTGAAAAGGATTTGTTGTATTCTCTTTTTATTTACGATTTACACAACGTGACAACTTCACTGCTTTTGGGTTCACATATATATATATATATATATATATATATATATATATATATATATATATATATATATATATATATATATATTGTCGGAGGCAGATATTTACATATATCCGAATTTTAGTGTTACTTATTTTATTTCATAGTCATATTTGAAAACAACTTGTGTTTTCCATTTTATTTTATTTCTTTTTCTCAGCAAGTAAACTGTGTGTGTTAACCTTGAGTTCTTTGGAATGTGTTTTGACTAGGGAGACGATGTGCATGTATTTTGACTAGGGAGAGGGGAGAAAAGAGAGGGTTTTTGGGGGTTGGGAGGACAGACCATTTTAGCGGGGCGATCCGAATGTTCTATGCTGTTTCTGTGAAAGTATATCTGCAAAGCTTTGCAAATATATTACAAAATACCTATTCTGTCATGTCTGTGTAATCATGTTTTGTTTTAAGTCATGTTTTGTTTAGTTTCTGGCTTTTCACTCCCTTGTCTTGTTTGCATGATTACCCCATTAGTTTCACCTGTTCCACGTTTGGACTCATTGTGCACTCTTGTTTGTCACCATAGCAACCATTAGTTTTCACCTGTCACGTCACGCACCTGTTTCACGTTTTGAGTCACGCACCTGCTTTCACTAATCATGTCCATAGTATTTAAGTTCATTCATTTTCTGTTGTTCGTCCTGACGACATCCCCGCATTTATGCTCCTGCGCACTCTCCACACCCTGATGACCCTTGCTACTCTTTTTTTCATGCCGGTTCCATGCCAAGTAAGTTTTTGTTTATTAAGCCACAGTTAGTGTTTTGTTTAGTTGTTCATAGTTTCTGCCAATGTGCAAGTTTTGTGTTTATTGTCTAGTTTTGTACCTCCGCCCCTGTGCGCGCTTTTCGTTTATTCCTTTTTTGATAGTTTAAATAAATCATGTACCCACCTTCAAGCCTTGACCAGTCCAGTTCATTTGCACCACGGGAGAACAAACCAAGCCACAGTCCAAGTCTTGACATATTCTGTCCCTGGTGGTTTTTCAACTCAGCTTTAAGTGTCGTAAAGAGCTTGGGAGCGACTTGTGACTTGAATTCCCTGGGAGGAACAACTGGTCCAAAACGCAATATATATATATATATATATATATATATATATATATATATATATATATGTATGGGGGGTTGAACCAGATGATGTCGTTTCGTTTTCTGTTCTTTTTTGGCTGGTTTCCTGGCGTGGGTTCATAGGTGAGGGTGATATATATATATATACATATATATATATATATATATATATATATATATATATATATATATATATATATATATATATGTATGTATATGTCTTAATAAGGTTATCCAAAAAATAGTGCTCGATACCGTAGTAGAGCGCAATATATGTATGTGTGGGAAAAAAAATCACAAGACTATTTCATCTCTACAGGCCTGTTTCATGAGGGGGGGTACCCTCAATCATCAGGAGATTTTATTGGGAGCATTCGCATACCATGGTTTATATAGGGCACAGAGTGGGTGGGTACAGGCTGGCCTAGGGGCGTGGTGATTGGCTCATGTGTTACCTAGGAGGTGTTTCCGTCTATGGCGGCATGCTGTGACAATTTCGCTGCGCTTGTTGAGGGATGACAGGTCTGGACGGTAGATAATAAACAGTTTCTCTTTCAAGCATAGGTTGCATCTTTTATTACCACTATTGTAAGGTGTGCTGGATGCAAGAATTTGCCATGTTATTGAATATTCAACATTATTGTCTTTGAGGTCCCAAATGTGTTTGCTGAGTTCTGTGGTATTTCGCAGGTTTTGGTTCCTGAAAGAAGCCTTGTGATTGTTCCATCTGGTTTTGAATTCTCCCTCGGTTAATCCTACATATGTGTCGGATGTGTTAATGTCCTTGCGTATTACCTTAGATTGGTAGACAACTGATGTTTGTAAGCACCCCCCGTTGAGAGGGCAATCAGGTTTCTTTCGACAGTTACAGCCTTTGGAGTCGCTCTGTCTGGGGGCCGACGGCTCATTTGCAATTGTTTTGTTGTGGTTTGAGATGATTTGTCGTATATTGTTCATGCAGCTGTAGCTCAATTTAATGTTGTTCTTGTTGAATACTTTTCTTAGGGTGTTGTCTTTGGGAAAGTGTTTGTCAATCAGATTGAGGAATTTGTGTCCAATGTTAGTTGAGACGTTTTTGCTGTATGGGGGGTTGTACCAGATGATGTCGTTTCGTTTTCTGTTCATTTTTGGCTGGTTTCCTGGCGTGGGTTCATAGGTGAGGGTGAAATTGTATCCGCTTTCATCAAGGGCTTTTTGGTACGGGGGGGTTGCTTGGTCAAATTCAGCTTTGCTAGATGACAGCATCAATATATATATATATATATACATGTACTTCACATACAAATACATTAGAAGTTAGAATGACTCCAAATGTTTTATTTTATTTTATCAAAGTCACTAAATGTGACCAATATATATTTGACAACATGTTTATCGAAGTGAATTATTCCCTTTTGTTCTTGTCATCATGTTATTGAGCAACTTGTACTAACAGCAATTAGAGCAGGGATTCTCACACCAAATTATCACTGGATTAAATGTTCAAACACAGTGTTACTGTTCAATTTGGTACAGTGGCCAAAAATATTAAATATACTTGTTAGATTAAACCAGCGTTTCTCAAAGTGTGGGGCGCGCCCCACTGGTGGGGAATAGAGACATGACAGGTGGGGCGCGAGGAACGGGAGGAAATTTCACTTTAAATTTTTTTTTTTAATTATTATATTCTTAGATTATTTTTTTTACTATGCTTTCATTTTCTATACACACTGTAAATCACTTTGTGATCCTGTCTGTGAAATCCGCTATATAAATAAATGGAAATTACCGGTACTTATTTTTACTGCAGGCTTTATATTTCTCGGTACGAGCGAAAGTTTGACAGACATAGCAACAGTAACTAATGGGGGCGGGGCTAAGCGGAACAAACTTTCGAGCGGATGGGTAGCAGGCTAATGTGTGGATCACAATTACACAAATATATACATTTGTGACTCACACCTCAAAGGTCGTCGAGCCAGAGCCAGCGCCTGCAGAGAAACAAAAATGTGACGGGCACACACTGTGTCATTCACCGGGAAGCACTCGCGTCAAGGCAGCTCAGCCCCGAACTCAATGAGGTTTTAACAGATGTTGTGAGCGCGGTAAATTTGATCAAAACACGACCACTGAAAGTGCGACTGTTCTCTGCACTGTGTGAGGAAATGGGAGCTGATCATACAGCCGTGCTGTTTCACAGTGAAGCAAGGTGGCTCTCCTGGGGCAAAGTGCTGTCACTTGCCCTGTCTTGCCAAATGCATAGCTCCTCCTTTTTTTTTTTGCAAAGATTGCAAAGTGGCACTTTTATTGTATTTATTATTGAACTTGATGCAAGTTATTTGATTTATTATTGAACTTGATGCAAGTTATAACACTTTTTTTGATTTATTATTGAACTTGATGCAAGTTATAACACATTTTTTGATTTATTATTGAACTTGATGCAAGTTATAACACTTTTGTTTTATTTATTATTGAACTTGATGCAAGTTATAACACTTTTATTTGATGTATTATTGAACTTGATGCAAGTTATAAAACTTTTTTTTATTATTGAACTTGATGCAAGTTATAACACTTTTGCTTTATTTATTATTGAACTTGATGCAAGTTATAACACTTTTTTTTATTTATTATTGAACTTGATGCAAGTTATTTGATTTAATATTGAACTTGATGCAAGTTATAACACTTTTATTTGATTTATTATTGAACTTGATGCAAGTTATAACACTTTTTTTATTATTGAACTTGATGCAAGTTATAACACTTTTGTTTTATTTATTATTGAACTTGATGCAAGTTATAACACTTTTTTTGATTTATTATTGAACTTGATGCAAGTTATTTGATTTATTATTGAACTTGATGCAAGTTATAACCCTTTTTTTTATTTATTATTGAACGTGATGCAAGTTATAACACTTTTTTTGATTTATTATTGAACTTGATGCAAGTTATAACACTTTTTTTGATTTATTATTGAACTTGATGCAAGTTATAACACTTTTGTTTTATTTATTATTGAACTTGATGCAAGTTATTTGATTTATTATTGAACTTGATGCAAGTTATAACACTTTTTTTTTTTATTATTGAACGTGATGCAAGTTATAACACTTTTTGATTTATTATTGAACTTGATGCAAGTTATAACACTTTTTTGATTTATTATTGAACTTGATGCAAGTTATAACACTTTTTTTGATTTATTATTGAACTTGATGTAAGTTATAACACTTTTATTTGATTTATTATTGAACTTGATGCAAGTTATAACACTTTTTTTGATTTATTATTGAACGTGATGCAAGTTATAACACTTTTTTTGATTTATTATTGAACTTGATGCAAGTTATAACACTTTTATTTGATTTATTATTGAACTTGATGCAAGTTATAACACTTTTTTTGATTTATTATTGAACGTGATGCAAGTTATAACACTTTTTTTTATTTATTATTGAACTTGATGCAAGTTATAACAGTTTTTTTGATTTATTATTGAACTTGATGCAAGTTATAACACTTTTGTTTTATTTATTATTGAACTTGATGGACGTTATTTTATTTATTATTGAACTTGATGCAAGTTATACCACAGCTGCACAGTTATTTTATTTATTATTGAACTTAATGTTATTTTATGTTATTGAGTTCGAATGTATACAACTTGATGTTCAATAAATTTGAAAATGTTAAAGCTTGGCATTAGCGCTCTGTTGGGGCGATGGGGGCAGGTGGGGCTTGAAAACTCCCCCTTGTCCAAAGTGGGGGATGACAAAAAACGTTTGAGAACCACTGGATTAAACCATGTCCTTGTTTTTAATAAATATTTAGGCTTACTATGCTAATGTATTTTTATGTTGGTCATTAGTCTGGCACTAAAGTGTTTTCTTTGGTGGTACTTCAAAAAAAAACTCGAAGGGCAACTATGGTGTGAAGGTCATGGCATGTCACTGCCATTATGACACTTTTGTATCACTTAGAGGGAAATGATTGCGTGTTGGCTGAGTAGAAGTCGTCCTTGGTCAGCTCATTGAAGCAAATAGAAGAAAAGTAAGAAATTGGACAGCATCAAAACTCCGTAGCGTGCCAAAGTTTCCCAAGGCAGCGATCCAGGGTTGCGCAAGGATGAGGCGGATAAAGCTTTTTAATGCTATTGACTCTTTTCAGGCTTTTACCAAGATGTTCTAAAATATTTAAATGATCACTGGGACTTGCCACCCCATCTGTGGGCGGGAATAAAAGGATCGAGTGTGAGGAGGGAACTTTTTTTTTTCTTTTTTTTTTTTTAATGTCAGCCTTTTTTACAATCCCTGAATTAATGGCCGCGAGATAATTAGAGAATTCTCAGCAATAACTTGTCCCACCGGCTTCCCGTCCTTGGGTGGCCGGGGCCGTTTGGGCTGGCAAAAACTAATTCATGTGTCCAGCAAGAGTGTGAAAAATTCATTTGAGGAGGGGGGGGGAGGAGTCACGTGACTTATAAAGCAATCATCGTGGCAGCGGAGAAATGCGCCTCGTGAAAGTGATTCCATCAGCGTTCTGTCATTAGAATGAACATAAACTGGAATAAAACAAACTTTAATATCACACCTTTTGCATCTGGACCCATCATTCGCCAGCTGCTGTGGTGGTCGGACGTCCTCTCTGCAGGTCGGTGTTAGTTCCTCTGGCTGAATGGACTCTCAGTCTCATGGGAACTTTGTGTTTCAGTCCTTCTTTCCTTCTCTATCAAATATGTATTTCATATTTAATACAGAGCAGTTATTCAGCCGCTATACTCATCTAGTACTCTCGTTGTACTTTGCAACCGGTTATGGTGTCAGTTTATTTTAAAACATGCGTACAATGACCCCGAAAGGGACAAGCGGTAGAAAATGGATGGATGGACCGGTACTAAAATGTATTTCGATACTGTTC
Organism: Nerophis lumbriciformis; assembly: GCF_033978685.3. Taxonomy (NCBI): domain Eukaryota; kingdom Metazoa; phylum Chordata; class Actinopteri; order Syngnathiformes; family Syngnathidae; genus Nerophis; species Nerophis lumbriciformis. Next base: position 2,942,181 of record NC_084585.2, on the reverse strand, counting down.
AATACTTTTCTAAATAAAGGGGACCACAGAAAAATTTCATTATTGGCTTAATTTTGACAACAAATGTTAGTGTACATGAAACATATGTTTATTATTGTCATTTAGTCCTTAAATAAAATAGTGAACATACTAGACAACTTGTCTTTTAGTAGTAAGTAAACAAACAAAGACTCCTAATTAGTCTATGCAGTAACATATTGTGTCATTTATACACCTATTATTTTGTACACTTTATGAGGAACACGCTGTAAAAATGGATTATTAATCTACTTGTTCATTTACTGTTAATATCTGCTTATTTTCTGTCTACACTTCTGTTAAAATGTAATAATCACTTATTCTTCTCTTCTTTGATACTTTACGTTAGTTTTGGATGATACCACACATTTAGGTATCGATCTGATACCAAGTAGTTACAGGATCATACATTGGTCATATTCAAAGTCCAGGGACTTATTTACTGACTTTATAAACATAATATACATTTTAGAAAAAGGAAAAAAGATTTTGTGATGATAAAAAATATAAATATTAATATAGTAGTATCGACTAGATACGCTCCTGTACTTG
>NC_084585.2:2924111-2936611 GCF_033978685.3 Nerophis lumbriciformis | reverse complement strand
GCAAAAGACCAAATTAGCCAAGAGTCTGTCAGTCATTTGTGCACGATGGGGGCGTAGTATGATGCCACCATGGCTGAAAACTCGCTCCACTGGAGCACTGGAGGCAGGCACTGCCAAGACTCTCATGGCCACTCGGAACAGTGAAGGAAGAGTCTTCATGTTCAATGCCCAGAACAAAAGGGGGGAGAGAGTTGTTTTGGGTTGGTGCACTACTTGTAAGTGTATCTTGTGTTTTTTATGTTGATTTAATTAAAAAAAGAAAAAGAAAAAATATATATTTCTTGTGCGGCCCGATACCAATCGATCCACGGACCAGTACCGGGCCGCGGCCCGGTGGTTGGGGACCACTGAGGTAAACAACCAACAGTATGTCAGAAAGCTAGCTAAAACGATACACAAATTCATAATATAGTATACATTTTAACTGACCTTTATTTTACTATTTTTGTCTTTTTTTAGGTGGCTAAAATACGCGGTGCTGCTGACCGCCGTCTAACGTTACGTGTGATATATTGACTAACGTAACCCTGCTTAAAAAATCACTGAACAAAAAGTATGAATAAGGTAGTGAACTGCAACAGATTCCCGTGTTTGCAATAACGTTATAACGTTAGCAGTGAGTTTACAGCCTCACTGATTTAACTACACAGCAAATAAAAGTCACGTTACTTAGCCAATAAACGTTATCTTACATTCAAAACTTACCGTTCTTTGTGCAACTTCAAATGCCGGACGAAGTTGGAAGTTGTTGCCTCTCCATCAGTCATTTTCGAACCGCATGTGTTGCATACTGCAAACCGTTTTGTGTTGACCACCTCGTAATTTTTATACCCAAACGAAAATATTTTAGTTATCATTTTTTGTTCACTGGCGTGTGGTTTGGACATGTCTTCTTCGTTGGTTGTCCTGCAATTTGATTGGATGAATGCTGTGTGATGAAAACAAAGTAGATGTAATTTGATTGGCTGTTGTACTGAGAGCACACCAGCTGACACACGCAACGCTGATAGACAAGTACACAATGAAAAATACGGAGCGCTCCCGAATAACTTTTTCATCTTTGGGTTTTGGGGAAAGTAGCAAGTCATGTCAAGTCATGTCAATTCAAAAGGCTCAAGTCCAAGTGAAGTCACAAGTCATTGATGTTAAAGTCTAAGTCGAGTTGCAAGTCTTTTTACATTTTGTCAAGTCGAGTCTAAAGTCATCAAATTCATGACTCGAGTCTGACTCGAGTCCAAGTCATGTGACTCGAGTCCACACCTCTGAGTAAAAGTAAAAAGTATGTTGTGAAAAAACTACTCAAGTACTGAGTAACTGATGAGTAACCTGTTCGTTTATTGATGACGACAACAAATAATGCACATAAACATAAAAATAGCAATGAGCAAATTCAGAGCCAGGAATATCTCTTAAGCAACTACAACAATAATATATATTAAATAATAATACATTAACATAAAAAAAATTAAGGCAAATTGAGCCACAATAACTTAACAGCACCATAGGCTCAGTAGGCAGAGATTACAAAGGAAAATAACAAGTTAGCCTTTACGCAAACCCTAAACTGATAGGTGTGGGCTGCACCGGAGAACACACTGTGCACTTCTGATTGGTGTTTCTATGCATGCATGAGTGTGTGTGTGACTGTGCGTTAATAAATGTCCCCACACGATGTACATTTGACAGTGATTCATAGCAGGGAAGCTAACATCAGCCTACGGTGACAGCCAAAATATCTACGAAGGTTACTTACCGCCATGTGCTTCCTCAAATTTGACGTTGAGTTCATGACCACAGAACACTTTTACACTTTGTATCAGTCCATCTTAGATGAGCGAAGCGTTTCTGGGTGTTGTTGATAAATGGCTTTGGCTTTGCATAGTAGTGAAGTGTGAAGTGAATTATATTTATATAGCGCTTTTCTCTAGTGACTCAAAGCACTTTTACATAGTGAAAGCCAATATCTAAGTTACATTTAAAGCAATGTAGGTGGCACTGGGAGCAGGTGTGTAAAGTGTCTTACCCAAGAACACAACGGCGGTGACTAGGACAGCGGAAGCGGGGATCAAACCTGGAACCCTCAAGTTGCTGGCACGGCCACTCTACCAACCGAGCTATACCGCCCCAAGTTATAGTTAACTGTTTACAATTTTGTTACATTGTTATTTTTCCGTGCTCGTGTTGACATTTCCTGTTTGCCTCGATATCTGAGGGGATTATAATCAGAGGAAGTTACGTCCGAAATAAAAATGTTTACATTTAATATATTTTACTAGTCCTTAATTTTGATAGTTCGTAAATATAATACCAATAACTATTGATATCGATTGATATGAAACACTTTTATCGTGATACCGTTCTCAGCCCTACTTTTGACTAGAGATGTCCGATAATGGCTTTTTTGCCGATATCCGATATTCAGATATTATTCAACTCTCAATTACCGATTCCGATATCAACCGATACCGATATATATATATATATATATATATATATATATATATATATATATATATATATATATATATATATATATATATATATATATATATATATATATATATATATATATGTATGTGTGGGAAAAAAATCACAAGACTATTTCATCTCTACAGGCCTGTTTCATGAGGGGGGGTTCCCTCAATCATCAGGAGATTTTAATGGGAGCATTCACATACCAAAGAAGCGCATATGCCAAATTTTCAAAGAGAACGGCCTACGGATCACGATTGAAGCCAACAAGCAAACCGTCAACTTCCTTGACGTCACTTTCAACCTGAGAAATAACAGCTACCAACCATTCACGAAACCCAACACAACACTCCAATACGTGCACCATGACAGCAACCACCCACCCACCACCACGAAAAGAATACCTACCGGAATCAATAAAAGGCTATCGATGCTGTCATCTAGCAAAGCTGAATTTGACCAAGCAACCCCCCCGTACCAAAAAGCCCTTGATGAAAGCGGATACAATTTCACCCTCACCTATGAACCCACGCCAGGAATCCAGCCAAAAAAGAACTGAAAACGAAACGACATCATCTGGTACAACCCCCCATACAGCAAAAACGTCTCAACTAACATTGGACACAAATTCCTCAATCTGATTGACAAACACTTTCCCAAAGACAACACCCTAAGAAAAGTATTCAACAAGAACAACATTAAATTGAGCTACAGCTGCATGAACAATATAGGACAAATCATCTCAAACCACAACAAAACAATTGCAAATGAGCCGTCGGCCCCCGGACAGAGTGACTCCAAAACCAACAAAGGCTGTAACTGTCGAAAGAAACCTGATTGCCCTCTCAACGGGGGGTGCTTACAAACATCAGTTGTCTACCAATCTAAGGTAATACGCAAGGACATTAACACATCCGACACATATGTAGGATTAACCGAGGGAGAATTCAAAACCAGATGGAACAACCACAAGGCTTCTTTCAGGAACCAAAACCTTCGAAATACCACAGAACTCAGCAAACACATTTGGGACCTCAAAGACAATAATGTTGAATACTCAATAACATGGCAAATTCTTGCATCCAGCACACCTTACAATAGTGGTAATAAAAGATGCAACCTATGCTTGAAAGAGAAACTGTTTATTATTTACCGTCCAGACCTGTCATCCCTCAACAAGCGCAGCGGAATTGTAACAGCATGCCGCCACAGACGGAAACAGCTCCTAGGTAACACATGAGCCAATCACCACGCCCCTACGCCAGCCTGTACCCACCCACTCTGTGCCCTATATAAACCATGGTATGCGAATGCTCCCATTAAAATCTCCTGATGATTGAGGGTACCCCTCATGAAACAGGCCTGTAGAGATGAAATAGTCTTGTGATTTTTTTTTCCCACACATACATATACATATATATATATATATGTATATATATATATATATATATATATATATATATATATATATATATATATATATATATATATTACTGACAGTGGTTTTCTGAAGTGTTCCTGAGCCCATGTGGTGATATCCTTTACACACTGATGTCGCTTTTTCATGCAGTAGCGCCTGAGGGATCCAACGTACGTAATATCATGGCTTACGTGCAGTGCTTTCTCCAGATTCTCTGAACCTTTTGATGATATTACGGAGCGTAGATGGTGAAATCCCTAAATTCCTTGCAATAGCTGCTTGAGAAATGTCGTTCTTAAACAATTTGCTCAGGCATTTGTTGACAAAGTGGTGACCCTCGCCCCGTCCTTGTTTGTGAACGACTGAGCATTTCCATGGAAGCTGCTTTTATACCCAATCATGGCACCCACCTGTTCCCAATTAGCCTGTTCACCTGTGGGATGTTCCAAAATAAGTCTTTGATGAGCATTCCTCAACTTTCTCACTCTTTTTTGCCACTTGTGCCAGCTTTTTTGAAACACGTTGCAGGCATCAAATTCCAAATGAGCTAATATTTGCAAAAAAAGAACAAAGTTTCTGAGTGTGAACATGAAATATCTTGTCTTTGCAGTCTATTCAATTGAATATAAGTTGAAAAGGATTTCTTGTATTCTCTTTTTATTGACCATTTACACAACGTGACAACTTCACTGCAAGGAAAAGTAGCTTCCATATGAGGAGTTGTGAACAAGTTAGGACATAAATGATGGTCCCAATATGGAAAACTTTTGAATCTAATAGAGAACCAAAGACTAGAGTCTGTGAACATTGTCTTTTGTATATACTATATCGTCTGTATCGTGAAACACTAAGAAAGAATCTATTCTTTTTCATTTTGCATACTTCAAACTTCCACGCTTTTGTTGCCTGCGCCGCGTGCGTTTGAGTGTCAGCCGTGCGAAAAGGACGCTCGTGTGCGTTTCCTGCGGGACGGCGCACGCATGTTGGCGTTAACACGACAGGCCCAGAGAGGACGAGGAGCGAGCCCAGCTGTCAGCGGCCAGCTCACACTTTGCCTAACGAGGGAGAGGCCCGTTAATTAAAACCACCAACAAGCGCATCACTTTTAGGAAGACCTGGGGTGAAAGACGAAGCGTCTTTATTGATTCATGTATCTACATTAGAGATGCGCGGATAGGCAATTTATTTCATCCGCAACCGCGTCAGAAAGTCGTCAACCATCCGCCATCCACCCGATGTAACGTTTGATCAGAACTGCACCGGCCCGCCATCCGCCCGAAGTTTTATTTACGGAGGCAATAATTGAGCATGGACTTCCAATCGCACTGGCTGATCACATGGGACAGTTAAATGTTTGTAATGCAACCTTTAAAAATCATTACGCGGTGATCGCGGTCCCAAAAATAAACTTTTCTTGCATGATAATGTCCAGAAAAATTTGCTTTATATTACTATAGAGTCCTTTTAAGGAATGAGTTTGATGGTTTATCACAAACCTTAAATGAAAGAAGTCCTTTGTTCTCCTGCACCATGCGCGCGTGCGCTTTGGCCTTGCTTCGTGTTTGGTGCGCAATCCTGTCGGCTGTATTTCACAGCACGACATACTGTTAAAAGTGTTTATACTATTTATGCTTTCAAGTCCAAGTTGAAGAAATCTTGTTAAATGTTGACAGCATAACTACCAAAATACAGAAGTATGTCCTTAATATTTTTGCAGTGCTATTTCGGTTGAAAAGTTCAAATGATTACATTAGAGATGTGATGTGTCACTTTTCAAGTGTCTGATGGCTTCAATTAATTTTCATTAATTTTTCATATTTTGAATTCTTTTGAAAGGCTTACAAAAAAAACTACATTTGAATTGTAATTCCATGCTATTGACAGGACTATTAATTTTAATGAAGTTAGCTTACCATGTTTACAGTATGATAATTGTGATAGAAATGTGAATTTTAGGCACAGAATATTTTTTACAATTGACCAAGGCAGTAGATTATACAAGCTTGGACAGAAAGTTAATAATGACACCAATTTTTTTTTTTTATGGAATTGTTTAGTACTGTTTTACCATTTGTTTACTGTAAAAAGTGTTTATACTGTTTATACTTTCAATGAACAAATTGAAGTCTTGTGAAAGGTTGACAGGATAACTGGCATTAACTGTCAAAATAATTCCAAACTATTGAAGTTAGCTTACAGAATAAACATGTCAATCAACCCATATGATTTTTGCTGTAATATTTTTGTTTTGAAAAGTCACTGTGACTGATAGAAAAGTGATGGTTTTAGCAACATTTTAACCTGTCTGAATGCTAATAATCATTTTGCGTCAGGGGGCGAAGCCCTGAACCCTCCACCAGGACTTTGTCCTGGACCTACCGGGGCCTGCGGCCCTTGGACCCTGGCTACTAGGTTTTTCTGATTTCAAAAGTTGGCAGGTATGGTGAGGTTATAAAGCTTTTGCCTGTTAAAGAAAGGAGACTGATCCAATGCAGCACAGACTTTCGTGTGCCACGCTGTCACGACCCAGACGCACACCAGTGCGCAATCATATGGGAGCCGCGCTGAGCGCACCTCCAAGCGCGTCTCGCTGCCGGCAACGGCCGGGTATGGGCCCGACGCTCCAGCGCCATCCATTTTCAGGGCTAGTTGATTCGGCAGGTGGGTTGTTACACACTCCTTAGCAGGTTCCGACTTCCATGGCCACCGTCCTGCTCTCTATATCAACCAGGGTGAGCCCCACCCCTTTCGTGAGCGCACTGCGCGCGGAGTGACCCATGTTACGCGCCCCCGGCAACAGGGGTGGCGGGCAGGTAAGCTAAATTTCATCCTTCCGATCCGCGGATAATCCGCGGATAATCCGCGGACTCCGCGGTTGTGCCCGCAAACCGCGCATCTCTAATCTACATTTTGACAGAAAAAAAAAGCATGAAGGCATGCAAATGCAGCTCTTAACTCAATAGTATTTGATGCAACAAGCTACAGTAGGAAAGGGATTTTAACGGCCCCATTCCTGGGCGGATCTCCCGTGAGAGGAAGAGGAGGGGGTCACCCACATATGCGGTCCTCTCCAAGGTTTCTCATAGTCATTCACATCGACGTCCCGCTGGGGTTGTGAGTTTTTCCTTGCCCTTATGTGGGCTCTGTACCGAGGATGTCGTTGTGGCTTGTGCAGCCCTTTGAGACACTTGTGATTTAGGGCTATATAAATAAACATTGATTGATTGATTGATTGATGATAATTAGTTTTTTTAAATGCACTGCTGGCCCATCTGTTTTGTCCTGTTTATTAGGGCCCGCATGGCCCTAATAAGGACCTATTGAATTTCTAAGGTTTTATTATTATTATTATTATTATTATTCCGCAAATTTGCGCTGTAATTTGACCCCCTTAGCATGCTTCAAAACTCATTTTACACACACATCAGTAATATACGGCAAAACGTTTTATCAAAAAACCAAATCCCAAAACTTAAAATTGCGCTCTAGCGCCCCCTAGGGAAAACAAATCTATACTGCCCGTAACTCCCACTACAGAGGCCGGAGAGACATGAAACAAAAACCTCTATATAGGTCTGACTTAGACCTAGTTTTCATAATTTTATATTCTCGGGCAAAAATCAACAGGAGGTTGGCAATTCCCCCTTCAAGACAAAAAAGTACTAAAAACAGTCACTTTTGCCTCTTTGAGCTGTAATTTGACCCCTTTAACATGCTTCAAAACTCACCAAACTGAACGCACACATCAGGACTAGCAGAAATTGAAATCTAATAAAATAACCTAACCCCAAATTTTAAAATTGCGCTCTAGAGCAATTTTTGAATAAAACGGAGAAAAAACTGCTCCTCGGAAGAAAAAAATTACAAAACTGCCTGTAACTCCCACTAGGAAGGTCGGAGAGACATGAAACAAAAACCTCTATGTAGGTCTCACATAGACCTACATTTCATAAATTGACAACCCCCAGCAAAAATCAACAGGAAGTTTGCTATTCCCCCTTCAAAACAATTTTTTTGTAAAAACCGGTCCTTCAAAAACGAACTCCTCTGAGCGCGTTTGTCGTTTCGCCTTCAAACTAACACAGGAGAGAGATTGAACCCTTGTTTCTATTTGTATCTACAGTATATTTCTATGTTTTATCTTGTGTTTTTCATGTTTTTATTTATATTCAAATTTTCTATTATATATTCTAACTTTCTATTTTAATTTTTTACCTTTTTTTTTTGTAGCACTTTGAGATTTTAACAAATGTAAAGTGCGTTAAAAATGTGATTCATTATTATTAGTGGTAATATTATTTTGCAATGCAGTCTGCTGAAAATGAGGGAAAGCTCCACTCTGCATAGCAACTGACGCTGTGGTCAAAGTTGGAAAGGCGGCTAAAGTGGATAGTGCGCTCCCGCAATTTGTCACTTTTCGTGTGTCGGGTAAACCAAATAGTGCCTTCTCAATGCCGTTCCTACTGTATTTCTGTCATGACTTGGTCTTGGGTGTGTGCTTTTCCGGGATGCAACGGAAAGTTGGCTCGGGCGAAACGGGAATGAAGGTACATGATTTATTAATACTATCAAAAAAAAGGAATAAACGAAAAGCGCGCACAAGGGCGTAAGTACAAAACTTGACTATAAACACAAAACTTGCACAAGGGCAGAAACTATGAACAATTAAACAAAACTTGCAAACTATGGCTTGAATAAAGAAAACTTACTTGGCATGGACAAAAAAGGATCAGCGTGAACGATGGACATGAAAAGGAGTTAGAAATGTGTCGAGCATAAATGTGGGGTGAGGTCGTCAGGACGAACAACAGAAAATGAATGAACTTAAATACTATGGACATGATTAGTGAAAGCAGGTGCGTGACTCAAAACGTGAAACAGGTGCGTGACGTGACAGGTGAAAACTAATGGGTTGCTATGGTGACAATCAAGAGTGCACAATGAGTCCAAACGTGGAACAGGTGAAACTAATGGGGTAATCATGGAACCAAGACAAGGGAGTGAAAAGACAGAAACTAAAGAGTCCTATAACTAAACAAAACACGACTTAAAACAAAACATGATTACACAGACATGACAAAATTCCTTGCAATAGCTGGTTGAGAAAGGTTTTTCTTAAACTGTTCAACAATTTGCTCAGGCATTTGTTGACAAAGTGGTGACCCTCGCCCCATCCTTGTTTGTGAATGACTGAGCATTTCATGGAGTCTACTTTTATACCCAATCATGGCACCCACCTGTTCCCAATTAGCCTGCACACCTGTGGGATGTTCCAAATAAGTCTTTGATGAGCATTCCTTCAACTTTATCAGTATTTTTTGCCACCTTTCCCAACTTCTTTGTCACGTGTTGCTGCCATCAAATTCTAAAGTTAATGATTATTTGCAAAAAAAAAATGTTTATGAGTTTGAACATCAAATATGTTGTCTTTGTAGCATATTCAACTGAATATGGCTTGAAAACATACTTGCCAACCCTCCCGAATTTTCCGGGAGACTCCCGAAATTCAGCGCCTCTCCCGAAAACCTCCCGGGACAAATATTCTCCCGAAAATCTCCCGATTTTCAGCCGTAGCTGGAAGCCACGCCCCCTCCTGCTCCTGAGCGAGGACAGCCTTTTTTCATGACGGGAGGACAACAGGGTGACAAGAACTAAATCATCCAGACTAGAGATAAATTGTATTATTATGTTCATTTTACCTAAAAATAAATATATTTATTAATTAAAAAAAAAAAAAAAACGAAATACATTTTTTTTATATTTTGCTAAAAACATCAAAATTAATTGTATTTTTATTTGTATTTTTTTCGTGACTCCTTATTACATCCAGCCATAGAATTATACATGAAAATAAACATATATGAAATAATTGATTTTAAATTATCATAATAATTCATTTAAAATGACCATATTTAATTATTAAAATAATTGCTTGTTTATCAACAACTTTAGCATTTTATTCATTATATTTTGAAGCTCTCAGAAGCCAAGTTATGTTATATTCCTTAATATTTATTTATGCAAGTTTGAAGTATCAATTATCTAAACACAGTTTTGTTTGCATATTTTCAGGATGTAGATATATATATATATATATATATATATATATATATATATATATATATATATATATATATATATATATATATATATATATATATATATATATATATATATATATATATATATATCTTTCAAGCATAGGTTGCATCTTTTATTACCACTATTGTAAGGTGTGCTGGATGTAAGAATTTGCCATGTTATTGAATATTCAACATTATTGTCTTTGAGGTCCCAAATGTGTTTGCTGAGTTCTGTGGTATTCCGCAGGTTTTGGTTCCTGAAAGAAGCCTTGTGATTGTTCCATCTGGTTTTAAACTCTCCCTCGGTTAATCCTACATATGTGTCGGATGTGTTAATGTCCTTACGTGTTACCTTAGATTGGTAAACAACTGATGTTTGTAAGCACCCCCCGTTGAGAGGGCAATCAGGTTTCTTGCGGCAGTTGCAGCCTTTGTTGGTTTTGGAGTCGCTCTGTCCGGGGGCTGACGGCTCATTTGCAATTGTTTTGTTGTGGTTTGAGATGATTTGTCGTATATTGTTCATACAGCTGTAGCTCAATTTAATGTTGTTCTTACGGATCACGATTGAAGCCAACAAGCAAACCGTCAACTTCCTCGACGTCACTTTCAACCTGAGAAATAACAGCTACCAACCATTCACGAAATCCAACACAACACTCCAATACGTGCACTATGACAGCAACCACCCACCCACCACCACGAAAAGAATACCTACCGGAATCAATAAAAGGCTATCGATGCTGTCATCTAGCAAAGCTGAATTTGACCAAGCAACCCCCCCGTACCAAAAAGCACTTGATGAAAGCGGATACAATTTCACCCTCACCTATGAACCCACGCCAGGAAACCAACCAAAAAAGAACAGAAAACGAAACAACATCATCTGGTACAACCCCCCATACAGCAAAAACGTCTCAACTAACATTGGCCACAAATTCCTCACTCTGATTGACAAACACTTCCCCAAAGGCAACACCCTAAGAAAAGTATTCAACAAGAACAACATTAAATTGAGCTACAGCTGTATGAACAATATACGACAAATCATCTCAAACCACAACAAAACAACTGCAAATGAGCCGTCGGCCCCCGGACAGAGCGACTCCAAAACCAACAAAGGCTGCAACTACCGCAAGAAACCTGATTGCCCTCTCAACGGGGGGTGCTTACAAACATCAGTTGTTTACCAATCTAAGGTAACACGTAAGGACATTAACACATCCGACACATATGTAGGATTAACCGAGGGAGAGTTTAAAACCAGATGGAACAATCACAAAGCTTCTTTCAGGAACCAAAACCTGCGGAATACCACAGAACTCAGCAAACACATTTGGGACCTCAAAGACAATAATGTTGAATATTCAATAACATGGCAAATTCTTGCATCCAGCACACCTTACAATAGTGGTAATAAAAGATGCAACCTATGCTTGAAAGAGAAACTGTTTATTATTTACCGTCCAGACCTGTCATCCCTCAACAAGCGCAGCGAAATTGTAACAGCATGCCGCCACAGACGGAAACACCTCCTAGGTAACACATGAGCCAATCACCACGCCCCTACACCAGCCTGTACCCACCCACTCTGTGCCCTATATAAACCATGGTATGTGAATGCTCCCATTAAAATCTCCTGATGATTGAGGGAACCCCTCATGAAACAGGCCTGTAGAGATGAAATAGTCTTGTGATTTTTTTCCCACACATACATATATATATATATATATATATATATATATATATATATATATATATATATATATATGTATATATATATAAATATATATATATGAAATACTTGACTTGGTGAATTCTAGCTGTCAATATACTCCTCCCCTCTTAACCACGCCCCCAACCACGCCCCGCCCCACCCCCGAAATCGGAGGTCTCAAGGTTGGCAAGTATGGTTGAAAATGATTTGCAAATCATTGTATTCCGTTTATATTTACATTTAACACAATTGCCCAACTCATATGGAAACGGGGTTTGTAGATATGTATGTGTATATACTGTATGTATGTATATGTATATAGTATGTTAGTAAATTGTCATCCCCATTAATCATGCCCACTAAACGAGGAGACTGTCAGCCAGCTGACGGTGTCGTGCGCCTCGCTGGCATCCCGGGACGGCGAGGGAGAGGCTTACACCTTCCCCACGGCTTCTCCTCCCGCGTCTCCGTCTTCCTCACGTCATGGCAAGAAAGCCGAGGATTGTGGGTAGTGGTGGAACATATGGAGCTCGCGAGATGGGGGGGTTGTGTCTCAGCAGCCAGGAGGGTGTGATGGCCGATAACTGGCAGCTCCGTCACATCCCACGTGTTCCCGCTCGCACGCGGCATATTGCAGCAATCTGCCAGCCCAGCAAATATTGCCATCTTTTCATTCCTCCGTCCAGACTTGACTGCGCTGATGCCAATATGAACGTTCCGCTGCCGCCGCGTTGCTCATGTAGAAAATTATTTGATTGGAAAGATGGCGGTTGTGTTGTTTTCAGCTATTTTTATATATATTTCTCTCTTC